>NC_046227.1:20518628-20818628 GCF_009819885.2 Catharus ustulatus | reverse complement strand
GATTAAACATATTAACCCAGAATTCTTCTTCAAGAAACCTTGCTCTAGGACTGGTCTGTGGTATCATAAATTCTGTCGAGGCTGAGGTATGGCACAAAGGATTTTCTGGTCGGTATCTGTAGTTTTCATTGCTGTATTTTTCCAGAGAATCTTATTTGAGGAGTGAAAAAACTGATTACAAGCAAGAGATGGACTGACTGGGCAGTACGGGGCTCCAGCAGAATGAAAAAGTGATTTTGGAAGCACACCAAGTTCTCTGGCCACTAAATAATACAGTCCAACCAAGATGTACAAGGTTTCTTTGGCTTTCATTGTTTTCCTGCCTTGCAGAGAGATGCATGACACTACCAGCTGCAGACCAACCTGAGCTGCTGTGAGTGCAGTAAAATGAGCAGGGCTCCACTGGCCAGGGCAGTGCCCCAGCCCACCACCAGGACTGCATTATGAGCAGCTTCACTGCTGTTCACCTGGACAGTTCAATTACAGTAAGCCTAGGTACATCTACCCAGCGTGCTGCTGGCACACAGCTGTGTGCAACTGCAGTTTAAGCTATTTTAGCCACGCTGAAGCAGATGGGTAGGTCTTGGAACATGATCCGGCTGTTAATCTTCCATTTTGCCATGTACTAACAGGTTCACAGGTGGGAAATATACAGGCTGAAGTGAGAAAGTATAAAAGCCATAAACAAAGTCAAATGAAAGCCTTAGGAAAATTGAAACAAGTCAATGTATGCAAAAACAAAAGAGCATCTTTTAGGCTTTAATGTCTCTGCTGAAACTAAAAGGAGTGGTTGGCTTCCTGCCTGCACAAGTGTCTTCCCCAGGATTTCTGCCATAAGAGCTTCAAACCAGAAATGCTGTCATGAAAAACACTTATCTTACTCAGCAGAACAAAGTGGAGGAGCAATACAATGCTAAGCTTCGACAGTCACTGTTGTACCCATGCTATCAATTAAAATAAAGTAGCAGTAATGCTCAGAAAAAGGCAATCTTAAATCCATCTTTTCCTTTTTACGACAGCTGAGGACTGTGTGAAAAAATAGAACATGAACAAGCTGTAGTCAAAACCATTAACTGTCAGAAGGATGAGCAGTAAAAATATTTCAGAGTGAGAACTGAATGTCTGTAATAAATGCCAAAAATGAATGATAGTAGAAAAGACAATTTCCTTGGGTTGTTTTTTTTTTGTTTCAGGTTGTTTTTTGTTGGGGGTTTTTTGTTGCTCTTTTGTTTTGCTGGGTTTTCTTTCAATGGAGGTACATACAAGTTTGTTATAGGAGGGAATAGATCCCTGTTCATGAAGACAAAAATAAGAAAAAACCTTAATACTGGAAGAAGAGGGGAGACCTAAATGATAGCATGCTGCAGACAGGGACTACCAGTCACACAATATGCACAAATAAACTCACACCCTCTTCCTCACAGTGAAACATGTACCCTGATAAGTAGAGTGGTGTCAAATGCCACCACATCTTTCAGACATTGATATAGCACTAAGGACTTGATTACCATTTGGTTAGCGGTAAATCAACTAATTTAAAACCAATCTGAAAATTAAACAAAGCAAATAAAAGTGTTTTGGTACCAAAAAAAAAAAAAAAACCCAACCCCTAAAGAAATAAACAAAATATAAAATCAATCAGAAAGTGAGAAAATAACAGAATGGGAAAAACATTGCACTGTCTCAGGTAAATATAATGATAGTGAAACATGCAGAAATCCTAGATGTCACTGGCACTCCTAACTATAAAACTTATTTGTCTACGTCTTCAACACTTTTAATGAAAGAATGGCTACAGTAGCAGAAATAACAATATCTGCTAAGGTGGATGCTTCTTGAGCATTTATGTAGTGCTTTGGGGAGTTAAAGAAGACATCATTATACTAAGACTTCGTGAATCATGCTGAATTTAATGACTGACTTCTTCAAAGATGTGATGACAGCTAACAATGGTCCAGACCAATACCACTGGGAATGAGCTGGATTTTTACCCTGAACCTGCTGATATATTTTGGTCCTGAATTTTGACTGAATTTCAGTCCACCTGAGAGGTCTAGACTGGGAGGCCAACAAAACCTAGAGTGGAAGACAGAGTAAGCAATGGAGAGATTTAAACAACATCCAGGAGATTGCCAAGAGACTGAAATTCAGTGCAGGTCTGTTTTAGTCTGAAGCCCGGAATGGCAGTCAGGTGAGAAAGTGGTTAGGGAAAGAGGGAATTGTTACAGCAGAGAGATTAAAGAAATGAAAGCTGGCTCCTAATAATGATATTTAAATCTTCATATTACATTCATTTTGGACATATTTTAAAACACCCAGTTTGCAAAAACAGCCTAAAGCAAATTCCAAATGACCCAGATTGCTACCACTAAGACATGCATACAGCATTGTGTCTCAGAGCAGCTGTACCCTGATCAATACAGTGACACATCTATTTCGTAGGCTAAAGATCTTCATGGCAGCAATTAAACCTCTCTCTTTGGTATATGCCAACATGCACTATATCCCAGACCTGGTACTTTTACTTAGCACATGCTAAATGGATAGAAGACATGAACTTCTCTTGTTTTCATGACTCTGTTCTACAAAGATGTTCTTATTCAAAATCATCATCCAAAATACTCACTCTTCCACTTCCAATGAGAGTTAAGAGAAATAGACCTTGAAAACATTTTACTTGCTTACAGCTCAATGGAGAAAAAAAAAAAAGTATCAGAAGTGATTTTTTAATCACTTGTAAGCACTGCATTGTCAAACTAATGTCTCTTTTGATACTTAACCAAGCACATCACAAATAATAATGCAGCCCATTAACTTGTCTTAATGAAAGTTTCCAAGGAAATAGTGACTCACTGTAAACAATTTATCCAACAGTTTCTGCTGAAATGTGCACAATGGATGCACAATCCACCAAGGCACTCTCTACTTTGTGCCTATTAAGTTTTATTTGATGAAATACAATTCAACATACAATGCAACACAAGATAGCAACAGAGGAGAGTTTGCAACACGTTTTTCAAGCTACCAAAATGGCAAGTAACTAGATACATTTAGAATTATTCTTAACCTTACCTACCAGCTTTGAACATACTCTACATCTCACAATACAGGTTTAAAGAAGTTCTGCACAAGAATATATGGCAAACAGTTGTCTTATAAAAGTCTTCATTTTTTTTAAACTACTAAATTACATCTGTGAGGAAAAAATATAAAGTTCTATTAACATAGGGGACAGAATTTTCTAAATTAAATGTTTATGCTAGACTGCAAAATCTGTGTTATGTAAATGGCAAAAGGAAAACAATTTTCATTAGATTTGCAGCACTTTTGAAATCAGAAAAATTTAATTTAGGTTTGTAAAAATTACTTACAAAATCTAGTATGTATCAAATTTAATTTGCGAATTTTTTTACTATATTTGTGATAATCTTAATATATTGATTAACATCCAATTTCATAAAGATATAGGAATGCTTTGAGAATTAGTTACTTAAAATGGTTTTCATAATCTGGTAGATACTAAGGTAGATTTTATCATATAGATCTTTTAAAAATTATAATTTCTGTTTCTTTTACTTCTGCCCTGAATATCCTGTGTTATTATATCGCCTTTCCAATCATTCATTATCCCCAAAACTCATGCATAGCGTTGTTGTATTAAGACTAGTGGAAGTTCTTCTTCTATTATTTAATTTTTCTAATGACAAGCAAACAAGAGTGATGTGTATGTTTCCACCTTTATTACTCATTTCTCCCCTCTTTGAAAGTAAGAGGATGATCCCTGATATGGTCATTCTCTATTATCATTTCATTATTCCCACTGTAAATTAGAATCTTGTGTTTGCTCAAAAGATGACTAACTCTGAGTGACCTACCATAATTTTTTTTGACAGCTAAAGTAGCCTCCAAGCTAACAAATCATACTAGTCAGTCTAAATTTTCTTCTTGTTAAGTTTAACTATTTAACTCTTTTTTTATATCTATTTGTGTAACATCATCTGTTCTTTGGTATTCTACCATAGCCGGCTGCTAAGTTTGTTCAGCACTCCACCTATTAATGGAAAAAGGGTATTTCACCTGAAATACCCAATAAAGGTATTTAATGTTTTCACTGTATTTTTTCTGTTTTGGTGCTTCTTGATTCTTAAAGGATGTCCAAGCTTCCAAGTGTGGACATATGATAGCTGCTTGGAAGGGACACAGAGTTTAATATCTCTTCAGGAAAAAAGTTATTAACCCTGTCTTCACTTATTCAAAATCTAGCAACAGATCCAACAGCAATAAGGAATTATGCTCACACAATACAGATAAATGGGAAATTCTGAGTTGTGCTGGTTCATCTTCATTCAAGGCTTACATACCTGTAATATCCCAGAGTGGCTTAGAGCTGCATTGGTCTCACTTGGAAAAGATATCATATGATCTGGAAAAAAGCTCTGTAACAACAAGAACTTGTATCAAAGTTCTGTAGAAATAAATATAAAACTTTCTCTTTTGTATATGCAATTTAGGTTCTCAATGCATTGCAAGACACTGAAGATTCTCTGATCCAATAATTTCAGCTTACCTTAATATCATCCCAAAATTTGGCACATGCTATATATTATTTGCTGAAAAACATAGAATTTTGAGAAAACATCGATAGTCTCTGGAAGAGGGTTTCAGACACCAATGCAAATCACATTGCTATATTTGGCGCCTAGTGTTGATTTT
Organism: Catharus ustulatus; assembly: GCF_009819885.2. NCBI lineage: Eukaryota > Metazoa > Chordata > Aves > Passeriformes > Turdidae > Catharus > Catharus ustulatus. The sequence continues at coordinate 20,813,915 of NC_046227.1, read as the reverse complement.
CTAGCAATAATTTCTGTTGCTGCTGACATGCAAGACTTGCCTGGGGATTCAATATGCTACAAAGTAAGGAGGCTATACACCAACACGTTGAAAAGTGTATTGTTTTCTGTTGTTTTCATTACACTAGAAAACCAGTAAAATATTCTGGAATAACTTCCAGTAACACCAAAAAAGTTGCCTCAGGTTTTTGTGTAATTTTCTATTTTATCTATTATACAAATTTACAAAAAAAATATCTGACTACATCAACATGGTGGAGTTAAAAGTCTACAGTTAAAATGCCAGTTTCATTATCAATGAAAGCTCAAGGGATAATCTATGGGATAGCCCTGCAGCTGCAGTGTTCAATACAGGCATGAAGATATGACCATCACAAATAATGTTTTCTCAAGGCCTGGACAAGTTTGAAGTTAATATTCCCTTGGCTACCCAACGTCCAGAAATTTCCATTTTTTAATTGAACTGCTGGTAGGGTTAATTTATATTAACTCATCATAACTTGCTACAGCTGGGACCAGAACACCCAGAAGAACTCTGCTTAGCTACAGCTGTTGAAGCTGGTGTAGCTGCCGTTCTCCACAACCACTTCCACTCACTGATTAAACAATACATAAGCTAAATTTTTGGAGGCACCAGACAGAAACTGATGCATAGAAAGTCCCACCTGAATATGAGGAAGAACTTCTTTACTACGTGGACCAGATTGCCAAGAAAGGTTGTGGAATAAGAACCCTCTGGATGCAATCCTGTGCCATGTGCTCTGGGATGACTCTGCTTGAGCAGATTCTGTGATCCTGTGAAAGCCTCTTTACTAACTGTAGACCATCTCAAGCTGAAAAATTTTTCACTGGTATAGTGATATCTCCATATATAGCACAAATCTATCATGATTTGTCCAGAGACACATAGGTCAATCAAACAAAAAAATTCCCAAAACTCTTATATTTTTTGTCATCTTTATATTTACCTTTTTATCCTTTTCACAGATAGATAATCTGAGTTCCCTCTCACTTTTTACCTTTTAAGCCCTCACACAATTTTTCTGTTTCTCCTTTTTACATCTGAAACAAGCTGGCTTTATAAGAGACAGCATTAGGACTTGTCCAAATACACCATGGAGCAACCAGATGGCAAATTCCTTCTGCTAGCCAGGGCTGCTTCCATGGCCTTTGCCATCAGCCAAGGTCTGAATCAGCAGCATTAACCTTTGGCAACATCCCTGAGTTACAAGATATCTCTGCTCTCTTTCCATTCCTTATGTACACTAACTTTGGCTTCACTTTCACTTACCCCTAATAGGTTATGGCTGCTCATGGCCTTTTGTGTCAGTTGTCATTTAGCTACAGCTGGGAGAAGCTGCAATTGGGCAGTGCTGGGCCAGAACATTCAATTTTCACTTCAACAATAAAATCATCTTTGCTACAGGTGCCCCTTCTCACACTGCTTCATTTTATATGTTGTCACTTGACGAAAAGTTCACTGAGTTGCAAAAATTTAATTTTGCTTTACGTCCGTGTGCAAATTTCAATACAATTAAACCCATTGCTGCTCCCATCACCTCCAAAAATAAAAAATTAACATGGATGCTTTACAACTGTAAGAAAGAGACCAGCCAATGATCACATGCACTACAATACATTCCTGTACTTCACATATTCCCTCTCAATTATTCCTTTTGACTCCTGTTACAATTAAAATTTTAAATTCTGACTACCTGTGTGCAACAAAAAAAGACTTTTTTTTTTTAGGAACAGTAACTGCACCATTTCACAGATACAATGTCAGGACTTACCAGTGGATTTTTAAAAAACTCATACTTTGCATAATTTTTTCTAAAATACAGTTTGGTTTCCTCTTCCATTACCCAATTTGACTGGACTTCCATCACTAATTCATGGTCTTCTATAGCTCTTCCTAGAAGAAAACCAAAAAAATTTAAAAGAAAATGCAAAAGCAAATATCAAGCTCATGGCTAGCAGAAGATAAAGAACTCTTATGATCTACAGATAAAGCAGAGCAAAGTTAAACATCCATTGAATTTAACTCATTCTTCACTGAATTTAACCGATTCTTGAGTCCAAAAAGACAAAGGTTAAGGATGCTATATGAAACTCCCACTTTGTAACCAGATTAAATGACGCAAATAAAACCATAAAGAAATTCGGAAAACAAAAATACCCCAAAAAAAATGAAAGGAAAGTAAGCATTTTAAGACTTTGTACAGGTTGTTCTACTCCAAAACACATTCTTCAGATGCAAGGGCAAAGAGACACTAAAGAACTGAAGCTCTTAGTTAAAAACAGCATTTTTTCCTTTCAGTTTTATAGAGAGAGAGTGCTCCTCTGAGATGACATTTAAAACTCTTAAATGCTTGGCATTGTGACATTTAAGAAAACACCATTTCCTCAAGACTTACTTCTTGGTTGAAAAATATGACATTGTGCATCACCCCAAAGGATGGGTAAAGGTGCTGATATTTCTTTATTTTTAAGGTGTCACAGCAAAAAATATTTTATAACTAAGTAAACTTACTTTTTTGCAGGAACTGAAACACTGAGTGCCCTCCAAAAAACAGCCCTGTCATCAAATCCCTAAATGGTGACATGAAAAAGCTGCCTTTCAGTTTAGGTAGATCATTTTTGTCTTCCAACTAGACTGGAGAGGTTCTACCTCCATTATCACTTTATTACTGCTATCTCCAACATGAGGAGCACCTGCTACACTCCACAACAGCCTCCTTAACTGTGGGGGTGGAAGTATTTAATGCACATGAATGATTTCATATTGGGGTACATGATAGAACACATTTCAAAAAGCCTCTTCTCTAGCCAGCAAGTGGGGAAAAAATTTAAATTATATAAAAAATAGAAACACAATGCACAGGTAGTGCTTTATGAGCCTTCTCAGCCTTCACAGACTACCTGAAAGAATGCAGAGTCAAATCAAAATGCAATTGTAAGACACTGATGATGTGCCTGGCCAAGGCACTACCCTCTACTCAAAGAAGAGGGTTCAACTGCAGACGCAAACAGAAAACTGTTTACAATCAGCACAAACATTTCTCAATAGAAAAGGAAAAATTTCTGGATCAAGATAGTACTTCCTTAACAAAGCAGGGCAGTTATGGAGAACTGTTGTGTTTTCAGAGCCTGCCCTGCTAAAGGGGAATTGCAGTGGAAGTATTGGACTCCCAGCACCAAGGTACTTGGTGGTAGGAATGGCATGGCATCATCCAAATTTAGGTACACTTCAGCTGCTTTCAGTGATCTTAGACATTATGAAAACTGTTCAAAAATGTATTTGAATTCAATATATTAGGATAAAAAGAACAGAAAGATACCAGAAAGACACAGTTCTGAAATATATTCATTTATAGAGCTGCAATAATAGCTGAACTTCAGATATTTGAAACAGAACCCCCATTACTGCAAAACCTGGGAAGTAGGGAGGAAGGCTGAGCTTCCTGGCTGACAAGGCACCAGCAGTGGGCTGGGTGCAGTGAGGACACAACCATCCTTAGTGCTCAACAATAGAGCTGTGCACCAAAGGGCATATATGTTTGGGAAAATTCAAATATAGAGAGCGTGGGTTTATGCTTTCCTTTAGGTGGGAATTTTGTTGAGTTTTTCTCCTTTTTAAATTTTCACAGCAGATACCTTCACACATCAATGAAGGCACAATCCAGTGATGTAATTAATGTCTGTCTTGATTAAAAGTAGAACACTGTGCTCAGCTCACTAAGATTCATGCAATTATATCTAATTCAGGAATATTCAGACAGCTGATAGATTTTAAAGAAAATGTTCACTAATTGATGGATGAATTATTAATCCACATCATCCTAGAGTTTACACACATACATTTGCTCACAGCACCTCTCTTTTCAATACCAATTCAGTTCCCTTATGAGATGAAAAAGACTTAAAAAAACTTTACACGGGTAAAACATACAACAATAACAAACAGAAAACAATCCCAAACTAACTCATCATTTGAAAAATATTTGTTCAAGCTACTTTTCCAGTGCTTAAGAATATACTTAAAGCAAGTGAAGATGAATTTGTTAACTCTTTCTAACAAAACCAGATCTAAACCAGCATCGCAAAAAAACCTCCACTATTCTTCAGCACTCAAAAAATATGTAGAGGATATCTCAAATTGTTCCTTTCCTTGGCCAGCAATGTTGAATTGCAAACCTCATCATCTAGGAAATTATTTTACTTTTAAAATGAAACATTCACCTTTTTCTAGAACTACATTGAAAGCAGTTGGAGCAATTATAAGACTGCGTGTTGAATGAATGTCTTCAGCAATTCTGAGAATATCAGAATATTAGGAAAATCAATTTCACCAATTATTTGATATTTAAAACTTCCAAGAAATCCTTCAGATTGAAGAAAACACACTAGTCAAAAAGTGTACTGTGCAAATACAGAAAGCTGGAGAATGAGTGCCACTATAGTTCTGGAATGGTTTCTCAAAGGTGTCTTCTTCAATAGTTACTACACTACTTGAACAGCAGCTACAATATAAAGCACAGAAAACACTTCTGCTGTTTATATAGTACTGTTTTCTAAAGCCATTTTTCTACCTCTTCTTCTATAGCAGTCATTTTCATCCTTAACCCAGATTTAACTGTGGCCTTACTCTGAGTTGGAAGCATCTTACAACTGATACATTGAGTGCAAAAGGTTACAAATATCTTTGAAATCTTATAAATCTTACAAAGCAAGAGAAGAAATTTGAAAAACGTTTGTGTCTGCCTTCATAGGATAAAGGAGTATAAAAGGGCAGAAAATAGTTTTAGCTTTTGTAGTTGATCCTTAAAATACACCTGCTAAACGTAATTGAGTCAGAGATGCACAGTCAAGTTTATTTTCAACAAATGCACAAGGCCGGATTCCCTAGTTGCATCCAGAGAAAGGGACTCTGACAACAGCTTTTAGCCTTATTTAAATATCTGGGAAGGGAAGGAGGGAGTGGCCAGGGAAAATGTTTGTGGGGGTGTTTGATTTTTGTTTGTGGTGTGTACATTTTTTTTTTAAATCAACAGCACTGAAGTTACCAGCTACCAGTGCAGTCTCTTTTGAGAAGTAAGAACTCCATGGAGTTTTCTATGTATTTTAGAATGCAGGAAGGCATCCAGAACATCCTCTTTTTCAAGCCACACTTTGCACTAGCAGATGGAACTGCCCTTGAAGTTGCAGAAGTACTACCTTTTTTAGCTCTAGTACAGTGCCAAAGTTCAAGAATAACATGGAAATTTTGAGTGATGTGAAATTATAAGCACATTTCTTTGGCATTTGTCTTCTAGTAGATTTTTCTAACATAATTTCCTATCAAGCGCATACACAATACACTACTGAAACACAGAGCTGCAAAAGCAAGTAAGATTGTCTAACTTGAGATTCAGTTCAATATTACATTCCAGCAGTGGGCTTCTAAACTCCTCTCTTTCTAAGGAAAGTCTTTCCTGTATTCTGCATTTTTTACATCTCTACAAACATCCCCTTTCTCCCTTCAATTAATTTGCCTTATGTTTTTAATACTGCAAAAGTACACCTATACACTTCAAAAAGGAACACAGATCAGACATTATATTTTGAAACCTTAGATTACACGTTTTGAACTGTAAAACAGAAAAGAGGAGTTTTACTGCACTAGAGGAACACTGATGATATGAAAGGATTTCAGAACATCTTGTTACCAGCAACTTAAAACACTACACATGGCATCGCTTCAACACAGCTCACTAGTCCTATGTGGAAGTTTAGAGGAATGGTTTTGTTTTTCTTTTAAAATAGTACTGTCCCAGAGTTCACCATAAATCAGCCAAACTGAAGGTAGTGAAGGAAAATACTGACAGCCCACTCTGATATTTTTTCTGAAAACTGAGTCCTATAGTAAAGATAAAGTAGCACTGTGTAACCTCTTTCTGTCCCTGATGTCAGATATTTCACACAGGTGTACTGGGAACAAACAAGATTTTATTTGCAATGAAAATAACCCAAGTCTTTCTAGAGATAAGCAGGAAATACCACCCATAAGAGAGGAAGAATTGACAGAGAAAAGAAATGTAGAGTAAGGAAGAATTTGCAGTAAGAACTTTAACTGTTACGGTCTTCCAAATCGTTCTTACAGATGCAGATCAAGCAGTGTGAAGCAAATGTGCCATGAAAAAAAATCCAGTTTATACCTACACTTTCAAAAATAATCAGAAGCAACAACCTCAAAAAGAAAAAATTCACACAAGATTTCCTATCATTTTGTTTCAAAGCCTTTCTACTAGAATTGTACTTCCATATGAAAATGAAAACCAAACACCTTATTTACCAACACATCATTGTATATTATTAGTCTTACCTAAACCTGTGTGGGTAAGTTGCTCAAAGAGAGTCCAGCTGTGGTCATCAACATAGTGGTTCTTCAATATCAAGAGCTGACACACATCCCTGGCTGTTATATCACTTGGTACTTCCAAAGCTCTGCTAGTATCATCTTCATTGTACACTTTGATTACCTGCAATAAATAAAAACTCTAAAATACCCATAAGTTTAATATTTGCTTAGGTTACTCCATATCTGTTTCTCTCTCAGCTTCATGACTGAGACAAGAATCCACACACAGAGAATGTAACACGAAAGACAGCCATTCCTCTGTAGTGCAATGGCAAAATTGAGAACAGAACAGCCAAACAAATCATATTCCACTTCTAAATTTGGCTGCTGGATACCTTGTCACAGGACAGTGCATTAGCTTTAAAAAAAAAAATAATAGAGAGATAAATAAATGCAGTGAAAATGTACATTCTTAAGTAAGCTGAAAAAGAAACCACAGTGCATAAACAGTGAAACTCAAGAACTCTGTGACTGCAGAACTGTAGAAAGATTTAATAAAGATGTTAGTTCAGAGAATGGCAATCAGACTCAAGATGCTCACAGTTCTGTAGACAATAAAACAGGAGATGTTACAGAGTGACTTCAAATTTTGACAAGCAAGAACTGGAGCTCTTGAACACACATCCTCAGTTTAAAGGGTGCCCAAGATGCTTTTAACTGACAAAATACTCCCCTCAGTTTATTGAATTTATCCATATTCATGAGAATGCAAGACAAAACTCTCCAGAAATTTATGCACAAAACCTAAATACCATTGTAAACCCCTCATTAAACAGCAAGATACAAGTTCTCACTTTAAAGACAAACAAGCCTGTTACTGTCAGTCATTCTTAACAGCTGCCTTGCCAAACACAGGTTCATTTCAAGCATCTAATCAACAAAATAGCAATGTATTATACCCTAACTTATCAAGGAAGCTCCCTCTCTAGTTTGTCCTGAAGTTGGTAGGAAATTGAGCAAGGAACTCCAACTGTATCTCCTGCCACCTGCATCTTCCCACCAACAGAAAAAAATCCAAAAATATTTTTTAAAAAAAAGAGTTCCTCTCACTCATGTTTTCCAAACATCAGATCAAGGAAAAAGGACTCCATTTGTAAACCACTCTGAGATTCTAAAGCATACTGATGACCTTACTCCTCTCCTAAACCCTGTTTTTCTCAGTGGAACTAAAGCGATACAGAAGTTTGGCTCCAAACTTAGCCTCTGCACATTAAATGAGCAGGAATCCATGATAATTTGCTTTAATATCACACTTAATAAATGTTGACAGGTCAAGAGTTCCACACAATACTCAACCACCCTTGCCACAACACCAATCTTCAGGACATGGCAAACATTAAATTGATACTCCTAAAGTGCTGGAAAAACCTCTCCCTGCTCATGAATCAACCACCTCAAAGCTGAGACTTTAAAGGGAAATAGGCAAACCTTGGAGAAAGAAGATGCAATGTTTCCACGGGCCTAAACTGCAGCCCAGTACTTCCATTTAATCCAAAAGACAAAAAGATCACATTGCTACTGAATTCAATACTGCCAAAGCAGCCATGGGGGATGGCAGTGGTTGGTTTTGAAGGTGTGTATGCTGAGGCAGTGTTCCCACTGCTAAGCAAGAGAGACCAGCAGCAATGCAGCCTGCTAGCAGCAGAGCCTGGTTCCACACACAGAGTCCCCCTCCAGTCACACAGAAATGATGTTTGGCAATTCAGGATAAACTAGCGTGAATTATTTAAATTCCTGCAATATTTACAATGATTCAAAGATGAAATCAAGAGATGGGTCTGGCAGGGTGCACTGTGAATGGGATGGAGGGCTGTAGGGGTGACCAGAGGAAACAATGTCCCACCACCTTAAAAGACATCCTGCTCTGGGCAGCACTGAAGGTCACGAACAGCTTCATTTGTCCAGCAAGTCTGTGTCAGGCTCAACCTAAAGAATTTTACAGGCTGAAATGCCAGAAAGGAGAGAGACAGCAGAGAAGGTGAAAGCAAAGGATAGAACTTAAGCAACTTTCCAAGTATTTACGATTGCTCTAAGTCCTTTCCAGCTGAAATATTCTATTCTGTTTCCTAATATTCTTGCAATAAAGCCAGGGTGGGAATTCATGTGAGCATGCAGGCTAGGGACTCTATGGCACAGAGCAGCAACTGCAGTTTTCCCCAGGCACTCATCAAGTTCAGTGATATGCTTATTTTACAGCAAGAGCACGTACAGTCCATGCTGAGGCTCTTGACGGATATTTTAACAGAAATTCTTTTTAAAAGGGTTAAGAGTCGCAGTGCAGATGACTTCACTCTTATTGCTAGAGAACCAGAAAAAGAGTTTTTAAAATGCTGGAGACAGCAACACAAGTCATGATAATGAGCTGCCTGTGGCCATTCAACTCAGGGAATGGGAAGCCTTGGAGGTGGCCTTGGACTACTGGCGCTCTGCTAAAGCAAAACAAAACAACAAAACAACAAAAAAACGGGAGAAAAAAAGCCAGTTTACATTCTCTGTGAGTACTCTCACTCAGCTTTCTCAGTACAGGGAAATAAATCCTTCTCAAGTCTAAGACAACATATCACCCCAGCTCACAGCTATGAGGGGGTACCTTATAAAACACAAATGCTGTGGCCTTTTTCTCTTCCTTGCAAGGGATTTGGATGCAGCAGGAGACAAGGGTCATCTAATAGACTCTCATCAACTTCTGTCACACATTTTGCTTGACAAATTGGTGTAAATCTCATCACAGAGTGACCTTTGAGGGTTTTTTTTAATTAGAAGTTGCTCAGTACGCACTTGGTGCTATGTTTGAAGCAAAGGCTCCTGTAAGATTGCTGGAAATGTACTTATTCCAAGGGGAGTGGATCAGATGAAAAAGGATAAATTTCAAATCTGATTTTTCCTTGGAAATACATTGGAATACTTCTCTTCCTACAAGTAGAGGATGCCTTGAGAATTAAACGGTGGTAGAGCTATGCTAAAAATGCAGCTATGCTGGCTTTCTGTAGAAATGAGTAAGCCTGAGTGATCACTTTATTTTTATTAGTGGTTCTCAGCATGTATTTGACTGGCCAGCCATCTCCATTTCCATTTTTTTCCCTGAAAAATTTGTCTGAGAAGTAGCACACAAGAAAAGAGCTGCTAAGGGAGAACAAGCTCTCATTACAGTTTTCATTACCCTACACTCTGAAACTTTGCTCCAAAGCAAGCTGTTTCACTTCCCTTGACTATACCTATTAGTAGGCAGAAAAAGTTGCCTCAGCATCACTGAAAACTTCTTTTCAGAGTAATTTATAAATACAAGGAGATTTTAGTTCTTCCCAAGGATAGAAAAAGAAACACCTCAATAGCTTCTATTTAAGTCACTGGAAGTAAGAAACAAGCAGCTCCAAGATCTTCCTATAAGAGGAAAACACCAGGCTCAACATGACAAGCATTGATCATTTTCACTGCCTATGGGAGCAGACAAAGAGGTACAGCATTGCTACATGTTCTCTTTCAGTTTTTCAATATACTAAAAATAAGCCAAGGTCCCAGAATTATGTTCAATGCATCTTTATCCCTCAAAAAATTACTCTTACAAGAAATGTTGCTTCAAAATGAAATATATTATTGTTTATTTTTCACTAATCAAATGAACTCAGAATGTAAAATAAATGTTGAAAAATACAATCAAATATTTAACAAAGGAAAATAAAAAGAAGACCCTAGTTTTTATACTAAAAAGTAACCAGAAGCAGCAAAACCATAGCAATGGTTTTAAAAGAATAAGTAAAAGAGCACATAAGGTAAGCAGTGTGGGAGGTGGGAGGAGCAAGAGAAGCAAAGCTGGACTCTACTCCCCCGAGTCTTCTTTCCCACTCAACCATCATCTCCACTACAATAATTAAATAATGTGTTCATAGACTTTTAAGAGAGGGTGTCCAAGTCTGATTCTTCAGAATCTTCATGCCATCTGTTTCGGAAGTTCCAATCTGCAGAAACAGCACAAACATATGCCCTGCACTGAGGAATTTAAAATTTCAAACCAAAGTCCTAACGTGTGAAAAAAGCCAGGTAGAACCCCTAGAAAAAGAACCACTAGCACACAGAGTCCATATTTAGGTGCCTACACCAATATGACCTGACATTTATATGATCCTTAACCCTTCTCTGTAGCCATCCACACAGTGGGTAGTCAGCATCTTTAAAAAAATATCAGGCCACTTTTATACGTAAAGATAAAAGCACCTAAAGTTAGCTTATGATTTCTAAAATTATTCTGCCCTCTCCCCAAATAAAACACTGCACATTTCTGTACTTACATTATAATTTCAGTCACATATTAGTTAAATGCAGAATTATTGTATGCAAAACCAGGCTTTGAAAAGTCTTACACTCCAGGGTGTCATACTTCTCCTGAAATGCTGGCCTGATACTCTGCTAACCCCTCTTTTTAGTGTTAACAATCAGGCTATTTGCCTGCAGCATTTGTTCTCCAACTCCCAACCCTGCTGCCTGCTAGACAAAATTTTTTGCTTATTGATATTGGCAAAGGGTAGAGGAATTTGGAGTGTATTTTAACTACAATGGAGGCGCTTGGAAACTTCTAGCATTTCGAATTGGTTTATGACTTCTAGCAATGGTTTGTCTTGGTTTTAGTGAGAATCTGCAAAATTCTGCATCTATAAAAGTATTTAAGAGGTTAAATCAAAAATGTTGTTAGAAACAAACAGTTTGTTAGTAAAGTTTACTGTCTTTATCAACTGTGAATGCAAGACTTTCTCTTTAAATATCCCAGTATACAGTTATAATGTCAGCTTCCAATATTTCCTCCAAAGGGAAGATTTCCTGGCCAAAAAGATTCATGCAGTTTCCAGAAATCTACATCTGTCACTAAAACAAGGTGCTTATAATGTCTACCTGTACACATCCTTGCTTCTCATTTGGAACACAGAATAGCTTCAGAAGGCAGAAGGAACACTGCTCCTATATTCTGTTTTGCGATGAAACCAAAGTTTCAAAGGAAGAGCGAAGGAAGAGCAAAGGAAGAGCAAAGTCTAGGAAAATTGTCTACCTTTCCTTCCACAACCTAGAAAAATCTCATACTTTTTCCATAATCTAACCTTTTTTAAAATGACATTTCAAAGAGCAAAAACAACGTTAATTTCCAGCCTTTATTCCAATGTAAGACAATGGATAAGGTCAGTTTCTCTAGCAATTAATAAATTTGTTGCCTCAAAACATAAAGAGTTTTTTAAGCCCTAAATATTATTTTATAAGGTATTAAAAAACTTGTTAAATTTCATGCTATCAGTATGCATATATTATCAATTAAAATTTCTACTTATTTTCTGTAATAATCTTTTGTGGCACTATATTTACTGTGGCACTATGGCAACTGTCTGTATTTCGCAGCCCACAGAACCACTCCCCTCCTTCAGACTCCTGATACAAACTCCATGCCCTACCTAATCCAACCACTCCTGACCATCCCTGGAATGAAAAAATTACACCAAAAATAGAAACTGAATAGCAATGCAAAGAAGTAGTAAAAAAAATACTTTCTATTACCTATAGGCAAAAAGGTCCAATTCTTACTTTTAAAAGTGGCTTATTTACCACTTGACTTTGGGCAAGTCGGCGTTAGCACCTCAGTTTCACTTTTTACAACATGGGGCAGGGGAAGTGAATGATTTCTGTACAGATTGAACTCATTAAGATTGGTAAAGCACTTACACCTCCTCATAGGACTTCTACTTCAGATGTGTAAATATGTTGTATTATAAAAAGGCATGTTCAATTATGCAAATTGTAACAGGCTATGGGTAAAAACATACCAGCAAAATTCTTTCAAACAAAGGTTATGACAATCACATCATTATACTGGCTGGAAAAAATGGCAGAATGAGGATAATATGACATGCAATCATGGCAAAGACAACGTCAGTAAAACTGAAGAGAAACAATTTGAAAGACAGGACAGGGAAGCTAAAATACAAATATCATTATTTAATCCTGAATTTGATACATTCAGTTTTACAATATTGGTCAACAGAAACAAAATAAAGTCATAAATAGTAATAAAATAGTTACAGAAGATTTCATTTCCCTGTATAAAACTGAACAAAAAAGTAAAGCCTGGAGAAAGCCACTGCCACATTTTGGACAATTAACTCATAGTACAACTACTTTTAGAGGCAAAAATGAGATTCTTGTAAACTACATTATAATTAGATGACACTTGGCCCAAAATATTACAATTATTGCAGAATTAAATAGCAACAGCAACACTGTTCAACTCCCTGTAAGTAGGAATGGCAGTAATATATAAACTAAAAGTTAAAGATTTATAACCATCAATAGTCATTACCTCATAGGACCAAATCAGGAGTGAGAAATACAAAGGGATCTACAGAGGTAAAATCCACAATAAACTCCTTAAAAAGAATATATGTACATTATTTATAAGGAAAGGTAGGGGTAGATCAAACAATTTATTTAAATAGAGACTCTCAAGTTAATCTACCTTACAAAAAAAAAATTTAAAACTATGGAGATTCCAAACAAAGACAGTGAAAGAGATACTTCAAATACAACTGTTAAGACGTGTGTCAATAACTAGAAAGTTGTGAGGAAATTTAAATGAGCAAAAATTTCAAATACTACACTTCCATGGAACAGCAGAAATGAAAGAAAATTAGCAGACTTGCCAAATGATTAAGCTGTCAAAGGAGCACTTACACAAGATAAACACACCCAGAGAAGCTAAATCATTTACCTGCATTAATCATTTACAATAGATATGGAAGAATAGGTTCCCAGATTTAGTCTTTATAGGTGAAATAAAATTGTCAGTTTAAGTGAAGGGAACACGGGAAATAAAAACGCAAATACCTAACAGGAGTCTAGCATTTAAAGAAACTTAAATGGTAAACCTTAGCATATCCTAGCACCAGTAGAAATAGAGGCTTAGGCTCTATCTATCACTTCATTTGATGTGCACTGAGTACAAAGTTCTGCTCAGACCTGAAAAAGTAGAAAAGCCCAAGGGTTATTGCAGCACATTAACTTTGGGGTATTGCTTTGTAAATTTGTGAATCACCAGTGACCAGCATCAGGCAGCTAAGAAAGAATCTACTAACATTACCTAAATCTGTCTCTTCCTAGAAGAAAACTTAAAAAATTTATGAAAACTTTTCTCCATCTTGTTCATAGCAATTCCTGGAGTGATTTAGAGTAATCATCATAATTCTGAAAAATCTCAGTGGGGTAATGCAGTTTACACTGACTGGTATCAACAACCTTTCCCAAGTCCTTTAAAATAAAAGCCATAATGAAAAATAAACAATTATGAAGAATGAGACTACAAAATAAGACAAATTTGGAATGCACAGCTCATTGTTAGAATAACTGTCTGTAGTCAAGTAATTTCAGGCTCTTACTCATATTAACCCTTAAATCAGAATAGAAGAACCATGTCGTACCAGTCATGATAAAAATAAGTCTTAGTTATTTTTTATTAAAATATTATTAATGCTAACTTAATGCATTAACAATTGACACAAGGCTATTTGCAAAACTTCTTTGTGCTGGGAAAGGTAAATGGCTCCCTATTCCTGTCCCCTTAAGACTACCACTTAAAGAGAGCTAATCCAACATAGGCCCCTTCTCAACTCCAGTGCACAGTATGCACGGCTTTCCAGTTAAGCTAAACCCAACACGTGGATCATTAGGAAGGCAAGGGAGTTTTACACCTTCCTGGCCACTAAAAATAAATTAATTAATGGTGAAATTTCCAGGACACTTGGGTAAAATTCTTTATGCAAGGGAAAGTAATTTCAAAACTCAGTTGAGACCATAACGTAATCCAACCACTGAGTAAGCTACACAGGCTATTCTCCCTTAAGTCAAGCATCACCACTTCTCAGTGTTGGAATAACAATGCTCTTCCATAGAGCTCAGCTTAAACAGTCTGCCCAACACAGTTCAGTTGTTTAGTCTGGATGTACGTGCTTTATGGTCCATTATTTTCACCCAGAGCTTCCTTATTATTTCTCATGAAATCCACAGAGGATTGCTAAAATAACCAGCAAGGTACAAAAAGACTTGGTAATGGTTAGGAGTTGTTACCCTCAAACCAAGGCCTTTTTTGATAAAGGTTCAAAAATCTTATTGTTTGACTTAAAGAGATTAGTATTCAGACCAAACCTGAGTATTCAGGTTAATAAAAATGTATATGCACATGAACTTTTCTTCATTAATTTAAAAGTTAATTTAGTGGCAGTGATCAGCTTATTAGTCTTTTTAATATACTTACAGTATTACTATCTTCTCTCCTTTGTTTCCACACTGCCTGCTAAGTTTTAGCTTTAAATAGTTTTTATATATTTAATAGTAATATGCAGGTTTATATTTTACCACATATAATAGCAATATTTAGAATGCACTTACCATAGACAGATGGAAAAACATCCAGTTAGACTAACTGGGCTAAAAAAGAGAAATGGAACAATCCTACTGGAGGATTCAAAGAATCTGACTTAAGAAGGTACTTCAGTATTTTATTTTTTTAAAAAAAGTTTTTGAAATAGAAAATAAACAGAAAATGTGAAAAGCTACCAGTGCATCAGTGGTTTTATCCCCAAACCTAGAAATATGGTAGAAATTATCCATGTACTACTCTACTTTCCAAAGAAGTCATGTCTGAAGACAGAGGAAGAAAGAAATTTAAATACAAAACCACTAAAATAAACCACTGTTTTCTGTTTTCTGTGTACAACGAAGATGAGGGCAAAATGTTATCAGCCTCATGTTTGTATAGCTTGTCCCTATTTATGTCAAGGCACTAACATTATTTAAATGAGGCTTTCTGTATTTAATAGTGCAGTTTGTCCAACATATCCTTTGCTTGTCAGAGATAAATAGAATGCTGTGTTCCAGCACAAGAGAAAGCAAATCTGTTACTGCCGCGTTCTGGCTGCAATCTACGTTTCTGAAGAGATACCAGCTATAAAAAGAAGTACCTATTGTTTCTACCAGGTTTTTCACACCATGTTGCTGGTTTCTCAGTAGAGCAGATCTCTTGCAAAGCTGAGAAAGACCAAGTCTCTGAATAACACTGCTAAGAGACCAATTAGCTTCCTATTTCCTTTGCAGCAGTCCTGAAATAGATTTTTTAAATAAGAAAGAAGAAAAAGTAGAACAGATTTTTTCTTAAAACTCTCTTTCACTTTGGCGATTTTAAACAGAAGTTTTGGCTTGAACTGTAACACAGTTTCAAAGCAAAGAATGCCTTTATCATCAGCTATATCAACTGTGTATTCCCCTGAAGGTCACTGGAGGAGAAAATAATGTAGACTCCAAGACAAAGCAAAGTTTAGATTTTTAGCTAAAGAAGATAAAGTTTGGAAATTTTCTCTGTATTTCTGGAGTGGTACAAGGAATATCCAGAGCAAATATGACAAAGGCCATGTAGGGTAACCCACTGTAATAAATGGTTGCTTTACAGTGCTGAAATAGTTTGCCACTTGGTATACGACCAAAAAAACTTGCTTTGCTGGGTCAGACTATAACACCCTTCCAGTTCAGTACTGTTATCTCTGAGTATCTGTTTCGAGTCATCAGTGGAATATAAGAGCAAGGCTTAACTGTTGTAGGATAGGTATTCTGACAGAACGTTTTATTTCTCAGCACTTCTGAACCCTTTTTTAATTCACATAGCATTGTTCCCTCTGGCCAAAGCATAACATCCAAATAAAGAGTAAATCCTGCAGTAAAGCTAGTAAGTCTACTCAAACCACGTAAAACCTTCAACTATACACTGTTGTGTTATTACAGATTTGTCAGCAGGTTTTGCTGGGAAATCCAAACCCCTAAAGAAACAGAAAAAAAGATGAGGGGTATCTGGGCATGGAAACCAGTCCCTGTAACTGTTGGCAAAAATGTAATAGTCCCCAAGTGCAGCAGAACTAAAACAAGTGAACAAAGTGAAATAGGAAGATAATAAATGGGTGACGGAGTTAAAAGGGGGTGATAATTCCAGAAATTTAGTCTATTTTGATAATGTTTGCCTCTAATAATTCTAAAGTGAAAATTAGATACACAGACTGAGCAGTCTTCAGTCATACAGGAAAGCTGAGAAGCCAGCAGCACATTTCCCATCTCAATGCTTGTTGTGATACTCTACATTCAGAGGTCTGCTGGGTTGTCTGGCTGCTGCTTCGCTTGCCCACACACAAGCCACGTTCATATTACCATAAATGCATGCATTTTATTTCTGTTATGATCATCCTACAAGTCCTGTCAAACAGGATACCCAAAAAGACAGTGACAGAACCAATCCAACAAGTTACAATCTACAGGACCAAAGGAAAAATGACAACACTGAGGGCCTGCATCTGCAGCTGATGGGTATGATGAGCTACTGAAGCCTGGCTTTCAGGCTAATACAACACAAGCTGAGGGCTCCAATTGCTATTCAGTCTTGATATCATTTAATTGCTAACCTGCTAATTGAGAATGGGAATGACTAGCTCAGAAAAGCAGTCCAAGTGGTCCAAAAAAAAAAGCACAACACTATGTTAGGGCAAAGGTAGTCAGTAGAAATGATACAATAGGCAACAAGAGTGATAAAAAGACTGTGAAGAAATTGGAATGCACTAAAGAATAGTGGGGCGGGGGGGAAGGGGGTCTAGTAGAAAGTAAAGGAAAAGCATTAAGGGTGTCAACTGAACACTTCCTCCAGGTCTCAGTCCTTCATATGAATTTTAGTGGTGTCAAACAAAAAAGGTATTGGCAAAAACACCAACTGCAAGAAGCTGCAACTGCAGGGATGTGCAAATCATGGGGAAGAAAGGAATCAAAGATGTCTCTCCAAGTTCCAAGCATCATTTTTGATGCCCAAGCATGAGTTTTGGTGAACATATTGGTCAGCAGTCCAAGACAGTCATTTGCATCTCCCAGAAACAGAAAAAGGAGATGAAATACAAGAACTGGGATGAAATATGAGATACGTGCCAAGAGCCTGTCAATTCTGGGTGAAGAAAGTAGATGTGTATTCTTGGAAAGTGTACCTTGGAGTTTGACTCGCCTGGCTTTGTATTGTTCCCAAGGCACCCGTTATAAACTGTATTGCAGCAGAATAAATCTGTTCTTATATAACTACTTTAAACTCTGAAAAGCTGGTTGCCTTGAAATCATGTAAACATAAAAAAAAGAGTTGAAAGCAACTGATTATGGACAATATCAAAACAGGAATGTTAGGAAGTCACTACCAGTGTAAGAGACTTAGAAAGACTGGAACTGGGCTAAAATTTCCCGTGTTACAACAGAATTTTAATCAGTTGGAGCATTTTGACCCGTGATGGGTTGACATTGTCTAGACACCTGATGCCAATCAAAGTCACTCTATCAATTCCCTCTTCAGCTGGACAGATAAGAGAAAACAACAAAAAGCTTGTGGGTCGAGATAAGGATGGGAAGAGACCAGTAACTAATTACCATCACAGGTAAACAGACTCAACTTGGGGAACCAGTTTTATTATCAATCAAACCACAGAAAGGCAATGACAAATAAAAGTAGATCTTAAATCACCTTTCCTCACCCTTCCTGTCTCCCAAAGTTCAACTTCACTCCCAATTTTCTCTACCTCCTCCCAGTGGTGCAGCAGGACAAGGAACACAGGTTGCAGTCAGTACATCATTGTCTCTGCTGCTCCTGCCTCCTCAGGGGGAGGACTCCTCATACTCTGCACTTGCTCCACAAGGGCTCTTCTCACAAGTCCACAGGTCCTGGCAGAGCCTGTGCATTGTGGGCTTTCCGCAGGCATCACAGCCTTCCTCAGGCGTTCACCTGCTGTGGCGTGGGGGCCCCCAGGGTGTGCAGGTGGGTCTCCACAGCCCCTGGGTCCCACATGGGCACAGCCGTCTCACCATGTCAGCACCATGGACTCTGGGGGAATCTGCTCCAGTGCCTGGAGCACCTCGTCCCTCTCCTCCACTGACCATGGTGTCTGCAGGGCCGCTCCCCTCACATGTTCTCTCTTTTTTCTGCTACAGTTGCACAGCAACCTTTTTTCCATTCTTAAATATGTTAAGCATTGCCCCTATTGGACATAGAGGGAACTTTCTAGAAGCTTCTCACAGAAGTGACCTGTGTAGAGCCCCCCCCTCCCTCGTTACCAAAACCTTGCCATGCAAACCAAATACATGATCAATCAGTCATAACTTCTTTAGGTCCTTAAGGTCCTTTAGGTCCTTGTTCTGCTGGACTGGTCTTGCCTCTATTCCTGACCAACAGGCAGAAAAACAAGGAGTGAAGAGGAATGGGGCATGGGCAGTACCTATAGCAACTGCATGAAAATGAGGAAGAAAACATGTCTAAATATGAATAATTCCTTGGTTAAATGTGACAAGTTTTCTTTGCATTCATTTAGTTTATCAAAAGTAAAGAAAAATTTCTAATTTTTCAGGCATTTGCTTATGCATGTTGAAAGTAACATGCAACAAACATATAAGTAAGGAAAACTTGATCTTTTGCATAAGACACACCAATACCTTGTGTGCCATTTGTTGAGTATCTCCCTTCACATACAGCAATGCAGCAGAATCAGTATGGGGTTTACTTTAGCAGAAATAGCTATTGATGTACTTCAAGGCCAGATAACACTGTCTGAAGGTCAAGCTCTGACTTCTTGAAGTCTAATTTATTCAAGAGGAGACTAAAGTACTAGAGCTAGAAAGTGGCCAAGCGCTTTCTTCAACTGATGAAAAAAAACTGGTGTTTTTTTTCCCCAAAGGATTTCTGCCCACAGAAGAGGATTATGAGCAGAGTAGGGCACTAAACACTGCCAATTTCCTTGGTTACTGTATGAAGAATGTTAGATGTTCAAAGAAAGCAAGAAGAAACTGAAAAAAACACATCAAAAATCTGTTCAAGAGAGAGGAGACCAAGTGCAACATTAATTGTACCACTAAACCTTGTCAAACTACACAAAGGACAAGTAATGGCCAAGTGCATTAAGCCACTGAGATTTTAAAAGACTTTTAAAAAGCTCTGTACACTTAATACTCACCCTCTCATAGGCACATACACACATACATCTCTACCTACCCTTTGTGGTAACTATGCAGCATGGTGCTTTACATTTTAAATTTCAAGATCACTGATGATTTTGTGTACAAAATACTCTGAAAAATGTGATTGCCTGTAGAGACTGGAATTCCAAAGGATAGATTAGAAACTACCTCTCCCTGCCCACACCTGAACCATAGGGACTGCTAAAGATAGTCCCATTTTGATTTCATTTACACATTTGGGATCACAATAAAAACAGTAGGAAGTTTTTCTGGTTTCATGTTAGTCAAAGCAGAAACTATGACTGGTCAACCAATTTATGATGGCTATACCAGAATCCACTTTTAGGCTCCTGCTTGAGTATAAGTGCAAAAATTGGTCTAAAATTCTTTTCAAGAACAGTTTCTGATCTAGATTGATTTGACCTACAGCATAAGGAGGAAGCTCTATCAGTAGCTCTCTCCTAAACAGTCCCTGGATCTAAGCAGAGTTCTTCCACAATGACAGAAAATGCTGGTCTGCCACCCTCCTTCTTCCCTATCATCCATCATGGAATCATTAGCCTCTCCTCATCCTCTGCCACAAGCAGGTAACTCAGTATCTCCAAGTACTGTACAACAGATGAATTTTAGGCAGTTGATTAATCCTTTCAGAGCTAACATGAAAGCTGTATGCTCCCTCATACAAGGACCTGAGGTAGATACTTGTAAAGCTAGCTTCACAAAGTTTTACGTATTAGAAGAAAGCAGGAATTCCAGATCTCCCCAAACAAACTGTAGCTATCCTAGCACATGTCAGAGACACAAAGGTGGCAAGACCTTTCTGTAAGCCTACATCTTAGCTTGGCCTTCTAGCAATCTTAAACATAAACTTCTTTCATAAAACAAACCACCATTCTTCTGAATTCATTTTGGGTCTCTTCCATTCCCATATATATTCCTCCTTCTCAAACTTCCTCAACTCTTTTTCTGGCTCAAAACCTTTATTCATTGTGTAACAAGCTCTGCAGATAAAGAAGTAGCCTATCATGATGTTTTATTCTAGTAATTTATGTCTAAGATATAATGCTGTACTGAATTTCCAGTCACACCCATCCTAAAGATTTACCTGTCCTTATCCCCTTTACTGTCTCCTCAGATCCCTCAATAATGCATTTAAGAAAATATTCCATTTTGAATAAAGACTTCAAATTCAAAAATTTCACCTCAACCACTACAGTTTTTCTGATTACTGCTCCTTAAGACTTTAAAAGCCTTTAAAGCCCACTCAAATCCATCTCCTACTCTCTCCATCTCTTAAGACACCTCTTAGCTGTCTTCAAAACTGCAGGATGCTGTCCTTATATGATTGCATTATAGGAACATTTTATTACTGTATTATAGAATCAAAGAATCCTAGAAAGACTTGGGTTGGAAGGGACCTTAAAAATCATCTAGTTCCAATCCCTTTGCCATGGGCAGGGACATCTTCCACTTGATCAGATTTCTCAAAGCCCCACCAACCTGGTCTTGGATTATATTATTTATTCTTGTATTTCTTTTATTTCTAGTACTGTATGAAAGACAAAAAAGGGCACTGGTATTGTTTTTGCATTTTTAAATTACTATTTTTTAAACTGTCCTTATGAAGAGATGTTTCATACATGAATGCTTCGTCTGCATCCAGTAATTTTATAAAAGGTGTCCACTTAATGACACCATTATCATGTCACTTAAAGTGCCTCATGTAAAATTCCTGGATTAACACACTGGCCTTTCCTCTCAGGGATCCAAACGCAAAAGTGAAAAATTACTTTCATGCTCTTAGCCTTGCAGACAGACATTACTAATTCTCAGTACAATTTGGCTTAAGTGACCATTTTTCCTTGGGGGAGGGATAAGTGTTGATTAAAGCAGCATGTGATTTTGGACCAGAAAAATAGATGGAATAAAGATGCAAGAGCATCTTGAAATTTGCATGCTTACAGTAGTCCTAGATTTGATCAATCTAAAGTCATATCTTCATTTTCTGATCAACATTTTTTCCATTTAAAAGACACTATACAATCTCTTCAAGAACTGCTGCAATTTATTCAGTCAATACATATTGACTATGTACATAATGCTTTTTAACATCATATGACCTAGTATGCTACAAAGTTCTCAGTTGTTGTGGAAAAAACTGCTAGTCCCTGTTTATACACCTCGTATAGACATCAGGTGCCTAAGTCTTTACTTACCATGTAACAAATCTAACAGACCTGTGAGTGTTTATATTGAAGAAATCTTTGGTCTTTGACTGTAAAACAATGTCTTGAGTGCATTATAACCTTTCAAGTCTAATTTTTTAAGTACAGTAATTTCACAATTACTATAAGCCACATCTCTGGGTGTTGGCAAATGTTTTGTTCTTTGTCCGTACACAAGCCGCACCCAATTATAAGCCGCTCTGTCATTCACAGCGAGGACCCGCGTGCAACAAAGTTGCCAAATAGTAACAGAATTGCAGGATGGGGGGGTTTACTGGCTCGGCTTGGGTTTACTGGCTCCGCTTGGGCCGTGAGGGCTTGGGGTTGCCGATGGGGCCAGGTGGCCCAGCTCGGCGCTGCCGCTTGGGGCCAGCCGCCGCCGCCGCTGGGCTCGCTCGCCCCAGCCCAGTGCTGCGCCGCGGTGGCAGGGGGGCATGGAGCCCACCGGCACCCACGGCGGAGGCGGGCGGGGACAACCAGCAGGAGGGAGCCCCATGCCTCCCCTCGAGTCGCGGGGCCAGCAGGAGGGAGCCCCTCGTCTCTCCCCCAGGCTGCACTGCCTGAAGGAGGGAGCTCCCCCGCCTTCCCCCGCCCGGCTCCACCCGCCGTGCAACAGAGTAACCAATTTGTAACAATCGCGTAAAGCCGGGTTTTACTGGCAGGTTGCTCGACTCGGCACCTCGGTTTGCAGTTCCGGGGTTGGAAATGTCAGAAAATTACTCACATATTAGCCGCTGCTGAGTGTAAGCCGCATTTCCGGTGTGGGAGCAAAATTTTAGTCAAAACGGTGCGGCTTGTAATCATGAAATTACTGTACTTTTAGAGTAGTACAACGTTATTCATACAAAAGATAAAAACATTTACTCTGAGTTGGATTAAGTATATGTCTAGTCTATATATGCTATAAATCTGGTTGTGATAGCACTCAATATACATAATTACCCATGGTCATTAAGCATGTAATTTTCCCATCTCTGTCACAAGACCCCCTGGAACCTAAACAAGGCCCGATAGCTTTAGTCAAAAATATATTACTTAAGAATAAAACAGATCAACCGTGATAAGTACTTCACATCAGACTTTAAAACAGGAAGTATAAAATAACTTTGGACAAAGCATATTAGACATTTTGAATGAAGATGAGAAAACCTAAGTGTTCAAGAAGTTGGCAGAACAGTCAGATTAGCACATTGATGATGCAAAATTTTACCTTTTGTGAGATGGGAAAATAAATACTTGTAATTTTTGCAGTATTCTGATTAAACTAGACTTCTTACACAATTACCTATTCCATGAATTTAAGAAATAATTATTTGTAATTATTGTAATGATACTCTAAAACAGTGTTTCATGAGCTAATGTTTCTCTTGACTTTGCAGTGTTAATGTAAAAACCCTACTTTTTCAGTGCAACAAAAAGTAGAAATTGCACTTTAAGTCAAAGGTTCTAATGTCCATGAGAAACATGAACAAATTTACACACGCACATATGGCACCCCTTACCAGCAAGGCTCTGTCCTGCTTACCTTCCTGCCTTCCCTTCCTCCAGTATTCTAGTTCTCTAAATTAAGGTGTTGCTACAGAAATAACAAAGCCCCTTCTGTAGAGAGAAAAGATACTTTCAGAAGGAATTCTACATGCATAGATAGAACCTTCACAAGCCTTAACAAGCCTATTAAATTTGGCACACAGTGAGACTTCAGTGAGGACACATGCCTTCAAAATTTTTTGAAACAGTGTGCAACCCAGTAGCTACTTACCTAAGGCAACATCCTATGCTGCTTCCTCCTACTGCTTCCATTAATTTTATTCTGGGCTTACAAAGTGCATAGATAAAGAGAAGTAAAGCCAATAACTGTTGGCAGCTAACTTGATAACAGCATGAAAAAAAAATTGAGAGAGAATGTGCTGAAAATTATTTTACTGTGAATTTGTCAAAAAACTCTAGTATTTTCTCAGAGAATTATTATCTTTCAACATAAAGAAAAAAAGAAAAATCAATCCATTGAAATACACACTACAGTTAAAACTGAGTTTCCCAGCCTTCTGAATGCTAGATTGAGCAAAGTTACACCTCTCCCATCCCACACAGCACCAAGTACTGCTGTGTGCATACCAGAGGAGTCTAACACAACTACAAACTGCAAGAACAAAGACCTTCCTCTCCTTACATAAAATTAACAAAACCCAGATCAAAACAAAAAACAAAAAAACCCCAAAAAACCAAAAAAACAACCAACAAAAACCCAAACAAAACAACAACAACAACAAAAACTATGACAACTAAGATTTGAGCTCTCTCTCAAGGGGTGTTAGGAGGAGGAAGAGAGCACTGGGAGATAACCACAAGACTGAGAGGATGAGAGCTGAGAAGATAAACCACAAGTTTTAAAGAAGCATTTTTGAGAAGTGTAGAGATATTGCAGATTTGTTAGATAACACTGTGTAAGAGCACATCTTGCACATATCTAAATGTTAAAGTTACTATACCAGAAAAATAGTACATTATTGTGCAAGTAAAACAGCAGCATAATCTAATCTGTACCAATCAATCCCAATAAAACTGTGCATTCACAGGCTCCCCCTCCAACTCAAACAATGAAATAATATAAATGAATACCACATATCCCAAATCAATAAAATTATGTGTTTATATACTTCTTTAGACCCACAGGACTAATGCCATAAATATATGCTGCATTCCACATAAACTGCTCATGAGTACCACTTAATACTGTAGTAATATTTCAGTGAACTTTCATTTTTCACAATGTTGGTACATTAAAAGCCACTGAGTAACAGAAGAGTCTATTAACAATGACTCAAGCACATTATGCAGCAATGAGGTTTTGAAAAATATCTACACATTTACAAAATAAATCGAACTAATTAATAACTTAAAGCTTGTTTGAAATAACCTCTCATAAATTAATATATCTGGCTCAGCAGAGAGTGTTATTTCTGTACTTCATTTCTCTGAGTATTTTTAACTTCACAGATACCCCCAGCGCATTGAGTTACACTAGGCAATCCTAGTGCACACAGATGTAATCATTTTGCACTGCTTACACGTTTTACTGAGATAACAAAAAAAAAAAAAGGCAAGTTACAGTGGCTATGGAAAAACACTGAACAGTGTCACCCTGGTTCCCAAAATACATGATGGGCCATCCACTATTAAGGCATTAGCCAGAAAAGGTCAGGAAAAAGCACACTGTGTTTAAGGCTGATGCAAAACCTGTGGAAGCAGGCTCCAGTAATCCCCTGTTAGGAACAGTATCATAGCCTTCAACAGAGGCATATTTTAATGCAATCATGACACTTTGAAAACTACATTAATCTGTGAGAAAAATAATTTTCTGCACAAAGTACAAAATTATACTAATAAAAATCTAGTAGAGAGTAAAAAAAATATTCAATTATGGACACATATATATTTATAAGCAAACATATTCCAAATAATGAAATAAAAAATTTCTACATTTATCAGAAAAGAAACATTATTATTACAACAGAGCAATTTTTTTTAAGTGAATAAATAAATAGAGGCATGTTTAAGCATTCTTATCAACCCATATTAATGTCAGAATTAAAAGACTGATTTAAATGCCATACCCTTTTCTGCAGAGTTATTGGCATAACTGCAGGCAATGTTACTCTTCTGGAAGATAAACTCATGTCTGCTTTTCAGAGAATTTGCCAACCTTCATCCAGGTGATAACATGAAGCAGAACAAAGTAGTTAGCAATATTTCTTGAAACCTAATTCCTCATAACCTAAATACTGGAGAGTCAGCACAAAGAAAAGACTAAGGCTCTAGTAAATGTCATTCCATTTATGTGAATTCAGTCCTACTCAAAGCCAATGACAGAACACACTGGGGTAGGACAAACCAGAAATCAACCAACCAAAGAGCTTGAAAACTTCTGTTCTGTCCTTGGAAATGCCCACACTATCTCTGGCTATAAAAATAAGCAGAACAACATGCATTTCTATCACTCAGAGCTTTGTCTTTACTGTCAAAACAAGACCAAATCATTAAAGACTGCATTCTAACACTTCACACTGAGTGGTTACAGTCTTGGGGCTCTATCTCTGGCTTTTTCCAGGGAAACAAAATATTCTTCAGTGCTTCTGATCTTAGAGTTCATGAAAGTAACTGAGAATAAGAACAGATTTAATGAATCCATGCAGTTTTAATTATATGATTCTTAACTACCTTTATTCAAAGCAGAAGCAAAACACACCTTTTAAGTAATGCACTTACTACATTTCCAATGCAACCAAGGCCTGAAAAGGTGGCACATAAAATGTTACAAAGAGTGAAATGTTTTATGACTGTTTTATGAACCCAAGTTTTTGCAACCTCCACTGACATAATTATTTTATGTATCAAATATCTGCATAACAAATCTGCTTTCATTAACATGGTTTGACAAAGGAAATCTGGGTTTCTTCTTTCCTTCATTGTCAAAAAAGGTAACATTTTGTAATGTTTAAATGATAAGGCAAGCTATAATCTTTTTAAAGGTCTCATAACGCACTTAATAGCCATTTTTTTCTGCTTTCATGCAGCATGACTAAGCAATATTCCTGTTGTAAACCAAATTATTAAACAGATGTTAGAACTGTGATATTGGATATTTCTTTCATAACTCTTGACCAAGCAGTTCTCATCAAAAACACTCCTTATTGTAGCTGAACATTGCAGACATTTAAAAAAATTATTTGTATTAAGTATCCATAGCATCTTGAACAACAACGTCAGACATGCAGGCTACTGTATTCCACAGGCAGTCACTGCAAGTGGATTATTGATCATACATCTGATGTATAGGTCCTAGAAGTATTCAGGAATGACTTGGTAAATATTGCAATAATCCATACTAAATTTCACTAGATCATATTTATAGGGTTTTTTTTCCCTCAGTAACTGGAAATGAGCATACTCTGTAGTAATCCCAAAGTATCTAGAAAAGAATCTCATCTCCAAGACACAAGAAACTGTACAACGACAAGTTAAAAATAAACAATTTTATTTCATGTGATTTTCTGATTTGAGTTTTAGAGGTGGCAAATACTTAACAAGGCTCTGGCACTAGTGATTCAAAGCATCTCTTTTCATGCTAAATTACCTTCCTCAAATCCTAAAACCTGAAGTAAATTCTGTTGATGAACAAGAGGATCAAACCTCATAAATACAAAAAATACAGCTCCCTCCAAAAACTAAAACCTGCATTGCATTGGCATTTTACCAGCAGCTCTCAAATAGTAATAAAATACTGCCAAGGAATAGGAAGTAAAGATAAATATTTTCCTAAAATTTCACAACCTGTTGTCCTTGATTAAGACATACAGGATGGAAAAAAACTGATAAGAAATCGATGCCAAGTCACAAAGATAATTTCTTTAGAGACAGACATTTGATCCTTGTTGTTGCTTTAAAACAACAGCTTCTAATAAAACCATAAAACAATTAAAATACAGCATTATTATCAAATAACCAATTTCCGTGCCTCATAGTAAAGGTTCACTTTTAACTCTGATTCCTTTTACATTCAGTTTATAGCAGCAAGAGATCCATAGCAACTAATCTTTTAGGTTTAAGGTATTTATTTCATTTTATTTTTGTCCAACTCCAGTCTGAAATCTTTATGACTGCTTTGATAAAATAAAAAAGTATTTCTGAGATCAAGTTTAAAGTGCTACTTATGTAACATTTGGAATTATCATCCTTTTCTACTAGAGATAGCTATGATAAATGTCAAGTGTTTGCAATTAGGTTTTTACCTTTCAGGCACACAGTTTTTATTTCCTATGGGAGCATGTTTTCAAAATCCTATAACACAGCTCCAAAATTTTGCTGTAAGAGTCAGAAAAAAACTTGTGGTACCAGAGCCTGATCCCATAGGCATTTTATTCAAGGAATATTAGACATGCATGTATTTGCAGCACCAGGACAAAAATCTCCCTCTACTCTTGTTCCCTTGGATCTTATGAAAAATTGTTTGGGTAATAGTGACTGTAGAACTCGCAGCATTGCATTAGTGACTTTACTGGGAAAGAAACCAAAATAACCCAAGCCATTTTTCCTCACTCCCAGGTACTGAAGGTCCTTGGCTCTTGAAAGCATGTGCAGCTTTTTGCTCTATGAATAAAATTGACCCATTTGTCTGCAAGGTGAAGCAAAGGCTTATTTTCTTCAGTGAAATTATTTGTATTGTATCTTTTCCAATCAGAGTAACAGACCAGACCCACTCAGAAAGTAACCAAAAACTTAAGTGTTGCATTTGACTTGGTAATAAAAATCCAACAATCAAATAATGATTAGGTTTTAAACAAAAATATTAAAGCGATTTATGTATATTAGTGAAAGTAAAAATGGTTGCACCAAAAATAAAATTACAGAATATTTCCTTTTCTTAAATTTCATGAACACACATTAAAGAAAATAAATTGAATAAAACAAGTGCAAGCCTTGCAGAATCACTTCACCGTGTCAAAGTCAAGAAGAGTTCTATTGATAAATGTGAGATACAGAAGGCTTTAAAAGCCAATTATGCCTTCAAGGAAATATATATAACCACTTTTTTTTTTGTCCTATAGATAAAAGATTTCACTTGTCTATGGCAGGTCTGCAAGGAACTTTGCTCGTGCTGGTGGACAGGAAGGAAATCAGATCCAGCTCACTTGCTTAAGAGCTCTGTGAAATGACTATGTTTATGCAGCTTTTCACTCCTATTTTTGTCACTAAGCTACCAGATACAGTTGTGAAAACATTGTGCAGATACTTTTTAGATACTTCAAAATATAAACCACTTCTACGTCTTGCCACTTAAGAAAGCGTGACTAAATGGAGTGGGCAAGAATTGAACTGCCCTTAGTAAATTAGTAACTCCAATAAGGGTTTTATAACAACATATGGAATAGAGATATCCTGCTAGAAGAGGAAGGTCAGTGATGTCCTTAAGGCACTGAGTATGGAGTCACAAGAGCTGATCTATTCCTAGCTTTGCCAGATATAATGCAGGAATGTGAGCATTTATAGGTAACAAGAGCAAACCAGACTCAGCTTTTGCTTCTGTAGATGAAAAGTCAATCTAGATAATATAAATCCAGTAAGGTTTATAAAAAATTTTGATGCTATTTTTCGTACTTGTCTTTGAGCTAAGTCAGAAGTTTATTACACAAAACCAAGATAAATCAGGTAAGTTATTTTGGTGCTATTTGCCCTTCCTTGTGAGTACTCCTGTCTGCCTGGCACAGTCACTCTGTCTCTTTACCAGAAGAGCCCTTTAATATGTGACCACAGAAACACACAGAGGGTGTTTTTTTGCACAGGCACATTTACATACACTTGACAAATAGCTACTTACTTTAAAACCACCCCAAAAAAGAGAGGTTTCAAAGTGATTGAGTTGTTGAATTGTTGACTACTCATATAGTCCCTTATCCAAAGAAAACTAGTAAGTCTTAGTCCTCACATAGAACACACACTCTCTTGGAGGGTCAATAAGGACTGGTGCAGATGCAGTTGCACTAAAACGGGCTATATTACCTGCACAGCAATATACACATTACAATGTACCTAGGGAATTCACAAAGAAGTTTCAGCCACAAGGAACATAATGCAGTTTTCCATCCTCACCAATTTTCCTCACAAACTTGGGGAGATCTCAAAGCATTGTTAAACATGCTCCTTGCAAAGCTTTTCAGCTGCCTATTTTTGTAATCAATAGGTTCAAGCCTGATAGAAAAGCACACTGAAGTTCTCTCAGCTGAGTTGTTTAAGAAAACCCTTGTATTGCATGGGTTTCCCTCTCACAACATTGCAGTAAATTCTAGTAATTAGGAGAATAAATTCTTGCAAACTTCCAGCCTGTTTCTCAACAGCTGATACCATTTCTGTGCCATTACCAAGAGCTTGCAGCTGTTCATAAACACCAAGTCTTAATGTAATCAGTAACAGGAGTTATCATAACATAACTAATAAAAAAAGGCTATTTATAGCCCAAGAATGCAGTAATTGAAAAATCCCATTCTGATCACAGGACAATCTAGTGTATATTGACTTCCTGTGGATGTAATATCAAGCAAAGAAGCTAGAAGACAGACCTACCAGTATGCAGTATAAACATATCAGAAACAGGCAGGAACACCTCATCAGTATCCTAATTAGAAGCACAGGCATACCACTAAGAAAACCAATATATGTTTCCCTTTTGAGACTTAAGTATTAAATATCCTGTACACTACTGGGCTAAAATATGAGTTGATTAGCTGCAAATGAATGTTCTGTGATGGAAACAAGAGAAAAGCAACTTCACATTGTTACTAGAGCAGAGGTCTAATTTCTTCTCCCTCTTAATTTCTCCTCCCACAACTGCCCTTCTTGAAAGATTTTTGTTGGCCTGATTAGCATTTTTTTTTAAATCTTCCCATTTGAGGTGACTCCCATCAGGACTATAACATGAGAGGCATGCTTAAATACTCTGTCTTGAAAGTCTCCTCTTCTGTTCATTCCCAAATCAAAAGCAGTCATAGGAGTGTGAATGCCTTTAGAAGTAGCACCTTTAAATATGCTGAAGACAAACATGGAGAACATGGGCATTGGTCAACTGTTATCTCCCATTTATTACTGCCAAATTTCACCACTTGCTAGAAATACAAGTGCCATCTTGTTAGTAGGAATAATCAACTGCTAGAAAAGTTTGTAAACTCTGAGCCCTGAAATCCCCAGCTGGAAGCTGTATCTATTAGTGCCTCTGCACACACACAAGAAGAGATTGAAGAAGAGCAAGAATTGTCCATAACAGATTGGCCTTCCACCGCCTGGCAATCAGCATTCCTGCTACACAAGCACCAACACACAACTATTATCCTAAAGATACTCATCTAAGTGATGTGCAGGTGTTAAGACACAGATATAAGTTGCCCTCTACTACAGTGTGATAAGGGTGAGAGATCTCAGGGTTACTGCCAGTTTCTGTACATTTTCTTATGCAAGAGAAACTGAAAGCAGGGAGTGAAGCATGATAGAAGCAGGCACCTTAAAAAAAATGAGGAGTCCTTTTCCTGTCCTAACAGTGACATCTCCAATTGATCCAGTTTTCATTACAACTCGAGCTTGATCTCTTAATTACACTGGCACAGTATAAAGATCACTACTGCAAAGAGTTTAAAAGAGCATGAAGCAAAAATCATGGGGGAACAACCATACTGTATTAGTGGCTCTGGAATTATCATGTGAAAGAACAAGTCCTCAGTTATTTATTGTAAATAGATACAAGAAAAAATGAATATATAAAGAGTATTAAATTATTTCATCAATCACATATATTCAATACATGGATGATCAAGCTAATTCCACCTGGTGAAAACTGACCAGGTTCAACAGTGGTATCTATATGGAGGCATGGGGATTTTTTTAATATAAAATCTAAATTATACTTATTATGTCAACATCTATGCACAGAAGTAGGACAGGAATATGCCACTGCTTGTTTCTATAGTTCTCAAGCTCTTATTTAAAAAGATAATAACTCTCAGAACACCAGAAATGCAACAATCCAAGGATATATTAAAAACTGCACCAAAATTCCAAGTAATAACTGATTTGAGTTTGAGCTCCATTCTTCAGTCAGTGCCTCAACAATAGAGTAACGAACTTATATGATGATAAAATCATGAAAATTCAATCATCTTGCACACTTTTTAGTTCTGTAAAATGTATGATAAAGTACAGTAAATTCACGAATACAAGCCGCACTGAGTATAAGCCGCATCTCTGGGTGTTGGCAAATATTTCAGTTTTTGTCCATAAATAAGCCGCACCCGAATATAAGCCGCTCTGTCGTTCGCAGCGAGGACCCGCGTGCAATTAGTAACAGAACCGCGGGAGGGCGGGGTTTACTGGCTGAGCTAAGGCTGTGCAGGCTCGGCCTGCTAGGAGTCGCTGACGGGGCCAGGTGGCCCAGCCCGGTGCTGCCGCTCGGGGCCGGCCGCCGCTGCCACTGGGCTCGGTCACCCCAGGTTGGCGCTGCCCCACGGTGGCAGGCAGGGACGGAGCTTCCCCCGCTCCTACGGCAGCGGCGGCAGGCGGGGATGGAGCTTTCCCGCGCCCGTGGCGCCGGCGGCGGGCGCGGACAAAGCACCCCGCCTCCTCCCCGAGCCGCGGCAATGGCGGCGCAGGGCCCCCGTCGGCTCCCCGAGCCGCGGCAATGGCGGCGCGCACTTCCCCCCCCCTCCCCGGGCCGCGGCAATGGCTGCGCGGGGCTCCCGTCGGCTCCCGGAGCCGCGGTAATGGCGGCGCCCCCCCCCACCCCATCCTCCCTGAACCGCGGCAATGGCGGCGCCCCCCCCACCCGTCCTCCCCTGGGCTGCAGCAGAGGAGGGAAGAAGAGAGCTCTCCCGCCTCTCTCCCCACCCCCCGTGCTGCCTGCAGGGAGCCAGGGCAACATAGTAACACTGTAACAATCGCGGAATGCCGGCTTTTACTGGCAGGTGCTTGGCTCGGCACTCTGGCTGGCACGTCTGGGGTTGTAAATGTCAGAAAATTATTCACATATTAGCCGCCCCCGACTATTAGCCGCACTTCCAGGTTTCCACCAAAATTTTTGTCAAATTGCTGCGGCTTGTATTCGTGAAATTACTGTACCTTGTATTTTCTCCTTCTATTGCACACCTTCCCATTCAAAAGGGGTTGTAAACCTTTATTAAGAATCATCTAAGTTGTCAACTTCACTAAACCTGTCGCTTTTAAGTAATTTAACTATTAATCATGGACTACCCTAGGCTTATTCAATGCAACTATAAACTGTTTACTATATAAAAACAGCAGTAGCTGATAAAAAACAGGTCTTTAAAATACTGGGCAATGACACAACAAAAGTAGACCAGAACAGAACTACAGAAGTTTAATAAGACCAGAAAAGAACACTGAGGAAAAACAAAATGGAGAAAAAAACCCACACAAAAATACTTAAGGCTTGATCTGATTTTATGAATATTACTAAACACTATTCTGATTAATTTAGACTGTGTGTCCCAGGAAACCAGAGGGGAACATGTAGCTGCTCTCATCAAAGACAGCTCAAAAATAGTCTGTAAAAGGAAGATGTCAGTAGTGTTCTGCTGTTACAATACTGACCTCTTGCACCTTCTCCCTACCACAGCATCACTTACTGACAATGCCATCAGTGAGAAGAAACCTCGACAAAGATCTGTAAATAAAATCTTTCTTTAATCATGTATCTGTCTATGGCAGGTATGGAGTGGCTACAAAATGACCCAAACTTTTCAGTTCTCCAGTCTAATCCCAAATAAAAGCACCCATCCCTGTGAGCAATTATAAATAAAAACTGTGTTAGTATCTGTCACATCTCATTTCCTTCTGAAAATTATGAGAATTCAAGATCCATTCATGAGAGTTTAATCTTTTAATGTCAAATTCAATAAAACTGAGCTGTCAAAAGTGACTCAGCAACATTAGAGAAAGTTCCCTGCATTTTCACCTGGCTTTAACTGACAAGTCTCTTGTATACTCAAAGAAGTTGATACTGTCTGTATCATCATCTGCTCTAGACACCTAGAGCAGACACAGAGACATCACAGGGCCAAAATGCCAGGTAGTCAATGCAGAATTCAAGTGGTAAATATTAAAGGTTCACTTTTTGGAAAAATCAATGTTTCCAAATTTACAGAGGTTTTTCTAGATAAGTTATTAGATCTGCTGCAATAGCTCAGAGGTTCCTTGTTCAAAATAAAACTTTCCAAATACCACCGAAGAGGCAGTTTCTTGAACTGTCTATTTGACAGTATTGGTAATTTCTTTTATTCTATTTAAGTAAAAACTGTAAAACTTAAAGCCTAAAACCTTCCTGATGTTACCAAATTAAACAACAAGCTTGCAGAGGCAATAGCTGAGTAAGCACAAAAGTTAGAGTGCCCTTGTTTTCTTGCTTATTAGAATGGGGGAAAAAAAATCCAAAAAAAGAAAAAGAAAAGGAAAAAAAAGAAAAAAGAAAAAAATAAAAAGGACATGCTATTTTTGTGAATTTAGAATGTTGACAGTGTTAATGTTTACAGTCTTTGGTTTGTTTCTGGACAGTCACAAAGTGAAAGAAAACACTGAGGGTTGATGTGAAATTTGACAGAAAGCAACTAATTCCAATGTAAAGCAGATAAAGTAAAATACAAAAGGAAACAAACAGGTGATTATTCTGAAGTTGCCCCAGGCTGATGTATCAGACAGTTGGTGATAGGACACCTCTACTATAAACCAGGCTAAAAGAAACTGTTCAACCTTGCCTCCTGACTTTTACCTATGCAAACCTGTGCCTTTCTGTCAAAGTGTTAAGATGACTGGTTGAAGTACAATGGTATCTGCATTAAAATAGCAAGTTTTAATAGGGCTCTAAATTATTCCAATTTACTTTAATATCAATCAATCTTTCCTTGGTGGGCAGGAACACCATATAAATGAAGAACAGAGCACAGGAACTGGAACAGACCACCAAAAGAAACATCACAAAAAGGAATCCAACTGAATCCTTTTTGCAATCCTCACATTAGAGATTTCATTGAACTCTTTAAGTTGGTTCTGTACAAAATGTTTTTACTGTTAATCTATAAATCTAATTTCAAAGTACTAAGTTTTTTGTGTAATTTAAGGGAAATAGAGAGAAAACAGATATGTTCTTAGAAGCAGTAAAGAAGAAAAGATTTGAGAACTGATAAAGGAGGACATGTGCAATTGTCTCCAGCTTGGTAGTTAATCTGGTAAGAAACACAGAGACTGGAATTACAGTAGTGCCTCTTTTGCTTGGAAAAAACGTCTCAACCCTTGGAAATTGATTAGAAATTTAGGAATCATTGCATTAAAAAAACAAAAAAAATCCACCTTTTTGTTTTTGCTTTGTTTGAAAGTCAAGAATAAACAGATATTTCAGCCAAAAACTCTGTCATAAAAACATTTAAGCACCAAAGACTTAGCCCTATATGTCTGCTAGTAGAATTACATGCAGTTTTGAAGAATGGGGCTCCAAGAAGATATATTAGAAGACCCTGCACTGTAGCTGTAAAAAAATAAATGGTACTCCAGTTACAACAGTCAATGCTCAATATTATTCATACACTTAGAATAGTACACATTAAAAAAAAAAAAATCTGCTCTTTAACATAAAATTCCTGTTAGCTCTTCTTTGTCAAAGAGCTTTACATAAAAATCTTTAAGAATACAAAAAGCTAAGTGAATTCCACTACAATCACATGTATTTGAGGTCTCTATATAACCGATTTCCTGTAAAAAACATTGTGGGAGTATATTTGGATTCTACATGATAAAAATATCTACTTGTTTAGAACATCAAGAAAGACAAAAGAGACAAGGTACGATTTCAGATTTTCTTCACCTTGAGATTTACTTGAGTTTTATTTTTGCACTTCTAATTTAATTTAAAGAAACAAGGCACTAATTACCTTGAACTACTTTTGTCATGAAATACTTTTTGGCTTATCCTTGAGCAGGGTAAGAACTGTCACTGCAGTGCAAATATTCAGGTTTTGTTCTCAGAAAGCATTAAAAACTAAGCTTCTATAAAGCTACAGCAACCTCTTCTTAGTTCATTTGACCAAAGACAACAAGAACAGGCAAGTTCGCTTACAATTAATATTTTTCCCTGCTAATACTTATTTTGATCATAATTAAAGACAGAAGTGCAGTGTTTTATATTTTCAGTTCCTGGTAATTTCTTAGAGAACACAGGCTCTGAGACACAATTAGATTTTCCATACGAGTTCATGAATTCCACCTAATAGCAGCAGACGCTTGATTCCTCAGAGGAAGGCAACATTTCCCACCATCCACCAAACTGACCATGTTGTGTTGGACATGAGGGGAAAGATGGTCTTTTTGGCCTATTCAGATAAAAGTCTTCCACCCTGAAACATGAAATTCAGTTTATCTGAACACATTTCATAGAATCAGAGAATCATCAGGTTTGGAAGACACCTTTACAATCATCTAGTCCAACCATCAACCCAGCACCACCACTGTAACCCCTAAATCAGTAAAGCATCACCCAGCACTAGATGCAGATGCCTCTGAAACACCTTCAGGGATGATGACTTCACCACCTCCCTGGGCAACCTACTCTGATACCTGATCACCAGTGAAAAAAATGTTTCAATTATCTAATCTGAATTTCCCCTGTCTCAGCTTAAGGAAACTTCCATGTGTTCTCTCACTGCAGGCAGATAGAAGAGACCAGCCCCTACCTCACTCCAGTCTCTCTTCAGGGAGCTGCAGAGAGCAGCAAGGTCCCTCCTGTGACTCCTCATGACAAAACAAACCCAGCTCCCTCAGCCACTCCCCACAAGACACATTATCCAGTCCATTCATGAGCTTTGTTGCCCGTGCCTGGACACTCTCCAGTGTCCACTCTCCACGTCCTTTTTTGAAGCGAAGAGCCCAGAACTGGACACAGCACTCAAGGTGTGGCTTCACCAGTGCCGAGCGCAGTCCCTGGCCCTGCAGGATCCAGGTCAGGATGCCCTTGACCTTCTTGGCCATTTGGGCACACACTGGCTCATGTTCAACCAGCACCCCCAGGCCCTCTTCCACTGTGCCACTTTCCAGCCACTCTGCCTCCAGCTTGCAGCACAGCATGGGGTTGTTGTGGCCAACATGCCACACCCAGCATCTGGTCATGTTGAACCTCATGGCTCTTGGTCTGGCCCATTGATCCAGCCTGTCCAGGTCCCTCTGCAGGGCTTTCCTACCCTCCAGCAGATCAAAATCTGACCCAACTTCCCATGGTAGGCAAATTCCCATTGAATTTGCTAAAGGTAGGCTCAATCTCCTCATTCCGATCAGCCGTAAAGATGTAAAACAAGACCAGGCCCAGCACTCCTCCCTGGGGCACACCCCTAGTGACCGGACATCCACTGGATGCAGTAGCACAATTCATCATCATTCTCTGGGCCTGGTCATGTTGACAATTCTCAAATCAGGGAAGAGTGCACCATGGGTTGCCAGCTTTTCTGAATTTTTCCAGTGGAAGGGTAGTTAAGCACTGGAACAGGCTGTCCAGGGAGGTGGTAGAGTCACCATCCCTGGCAGTGTTCAACAAAATAATGGACATGGCACTTTAGTGCTATGGTTAATTAACATGGTTAATTCAGTCAAAGGTTGGATCCAGCGATCTTGGAGGTCTTTTCCAAACTTAATGATTCTGTGACTCAAAGATATAGCACAAAACTCTTCCAAACTGCAAGAGGAGAAAAGAGATGGACAGCTGTGTTGGTGAGGCAGACTGAATAATGTTCAGAGATATAGACATGCTACTTCCCAAGGACAGAGGCAAATCACTACTCTGCTACATGGCTTTTACCAATTTTCTTTCATAAACTTATTTTCAATGAGTCAACCCCACAAACATGCTGTTCAAGTAGCATGTTCAACATTTTGAGAGGCTTACGATAAAAGATCATCAGAAGACAGTAAGCTTACAAAAACAAGAATTCAAAATAATGTTAATCTATTTTGAAGTAGAAAGATTTCATATGTCACAGGTGCTATGAATAAAAGAGCAGATATTCATGACATCTTCTTTCTTTACAGAAGCAGAAAATCTTTTTTGGAGAGAAAAACAAGACAGAAGAGGCATCTTTTTTTTTTTTTTCTCTTTGAGAAACGCCCATTTTGATAATAGTTACCTACAAGACGTAAGTAGAAATTCACTCTGCAATTTTTCTTCCCTATGCTTGAAATTAAAAGCACAGTAGAAAAAGAAACTAAATCAAAAGCAAGCAATCTAAAAGAAGAATCACTGAAAACATATGTAGATCATCGGAGAGGCAACAGAAAGAATTCTGGCAGCTGTCAACGCTATGCACAAGAAAAAATTTTTAAGAGTAGTTGGTTTCTCTTAAGAGTTAGTAAACTATCAAACTGTAACGATAATATTAATGAAATTTTTGTATACAGATATGTATTTGCACACAGAGTTGCTACAAAGTTGACAGAATAAGGACAGGAGGTGGAAACATGGTATTTCCAAACACAGTTCCACGGCTACCTGTGGGAAGTCAGTCATAGCCAGTTCACTTCTCTTTGCTCACCTGCTTAGCATTCTCTCTCTTTTTAAACCTGAATAATTTTATTAACCTATTAGAAGACTTCAAACTGAATTTCAAAGATAAAAGTTTGATTTGACAGTTGTCATTTGGCCTTAACTTTAATAATTTTCGATGAAGAATGTAAGAACAGTCATGCTGAGCCTGACAAATGGTCTGCTTGGCCTAGTATCATTTCTCCTGCAGTGGCCATAAACAGACACCTAGGTGACAGAAACCATAGTCTTGTTAAAATGCCTCCACAAAAGTAACAGGAATATTTCTCTCCATTTTTCTGGTAGCAGAAAAACAGGTCAGGCCCTCCAACAGACACCAGCATTATCTTAGCTCATTTCTGTCAGGAAACCAGTTGTTCTTGTTCCTGCTTTAACCAGAAAGAGCATTACATTCTTAAATGAAAATCCAAGAGAAATGGAAGGAGTGTAAGCAGAAATCATCACAAAAAGTACATGTGAATCTTTTTGAAGAAGTAGAAGTAAAGTCAGTGAAGACATGAAGTTCAGCTTCTGGAATACTGAGGCTATCACTTAGCTGGTTTAACTGATCAAGCCTGTCAGTAATGTTAAATATGACTGGCCACAAAACCAGTTGACCTTTGTGTGTTAAATCATGTTTTCCATTTTCAAGTCCAAAGATTATCAAAATGACTGCAATTTAGGTCTCCAACATGACTAATTTAAACTATCTTTTTAAAACTGTGACTTTTAATCCTTTTGTTCTGAAAGACAATATTACCAATTTAGTGTTTTTCCTTCCTCTGCAGAGACAGTCAATGCTTCTACTTTGACCAAGAAGATGAAACTAAAACAGTTTTATCCCACTGCATTAGCAACATTCAGATGCACACTGACCAGACATGCTTCAGATTAATACTGCTATTGTAGGAGATCTAAAAGCAATAAAAGTAGTCCAGAAAGACACCACAGCTTACAGACAGACACCACGGTGTACATGCAAAATAGGGCAAGATTGAACCAGGGCAGTTTCCCAGACACATACATGTTTTTCACTGGAGAAGTGAGGAGAAGGTTCCTCCTTAAGGTGCTAGCCACAACTTGGCTAACGAAATTCTCTGGCAGATGCACAGAAACAGCTGTGGCAGGTTAGCTTCAGAAAAGCTAATACAACTACAAGAAACTTCAACTTCCAGGCAAATTCTTCATGCAAATCTAAAAATGGAATAACCAGAAGAAGTTTAAGTTCCTACACCTCCAATGTCTCCCTTAAAACTGTTTAAAAAGGGATCATGCAGACCAGACAGCGTGAAGGAGGCAGTACTCTTAATACCACAGATGTCCCTTGTCAGAACTCTTTCCAGTCTTAAGAAGAGAGAATGAGACAGGTAAGCTTCCAAAGAGTGAAACTGATCTTCGACACCAGTAATCTCTATTAATTGGAAACTCTGTGTTTGAACAGTACTGCCAGGTCTTTCTGCCCACTCAGATCTTCCCCTGGCTCACAGTTTAAGGTCTTCACGGAAATATAGTAACGTCAGCCATACACAGATAAACACACGCGCATGTAACACATATCCAGGTACACAGCATTTGCTCCTTCCCCACCAATTTAGGTTTTTTTTCCATTACCCTGGCAAAATTAGAACTTCAAAAAAGCTGTTCAGTGACTGTTAAAACCCTCTGTTCCATAACACTGATGACAGTAATTGGAGGTGGGGAGGAAGGGAAAAAAGAAATTAACTTCTCACTTAAGGACATAAAGTACCTCCTGCCCCCCAGGTTTCACTTAAACTAAAAATCTGCAGAGCCACACATATGAAAGAACAGCCATGTCTTAAGCCACAGATTCCAAAACCTCATTTTCTATAATCATTGATGACCTGCAGAGAAAATTTCACCAAATTACAGAAATATGGAACACCTCTATTAGAAAAATAATTTAATAGGTAACCAAGTTTTTCCTCAAGCTTTCATTTAACCAATTTAGAAACTGTCAAATAATAATTTATAAATCTTACCTGCTTTTTTCTTGAAGTTGCCTTGGGCAACAGACTGGCTGACAAAACTGATGCAAACGGCGAGCAACACAGCTCGGGAAAAGGATTTGGAATTGATGGGTTCTCCAAAATACTGTCACCTTTCTTTTTTCTCCTATTTCAACAGAATACATAATATCAAGCAATGTTTGTAACAGCTGCTGTTAAAATTGCAATAGCCAACCACAATACTTGAACTACTAGGCACTACTACCATGATGCTTCCTGGTTGCTGCAATTAGCTTCTTTTCTTTGCAGTTATTTTATTTAATCAGTAGGCTGAATATATTAACATACAGTGCCTAACACTACTTGAAGGCAATCCAAGTACTCAGCTCTGAATATAAAGTTATTTGAACATGCGTAAATCTTTGCAGAGTAAGAGCAGAGATATATTTATATTGGCTTCTAAGGACATTAGTAAATATTTTGTTGTCCCTGTGTTTATGCCATTCCCTATGTACACATATTACAACAGTAGATGCATGTAACTTCTCAGCAAAACTTCCCAAGTATATCACAACAGCATTTTAAGCAAATGGAAACTTTTTTTCAACCAGAATCTAATCAAAGTGACTGACAAGAGAGAAAAGTGCAAAGCAATCCATTAATTTCTGTTTTCAGTTAGTTTTGTATTGGCATCTCTGCAGCTCTATCATAAAATAAATGTCTCAATTGTTGCTGTCTGCTGAAAAAGGATTGTGTCAGAAGTATCCCCACGCAGCATTTGCAGGAGTAGAGAAGGTAATCACTACTGTACTTGCCAAAGAGCTCAGTTATGCACTGGTTTAAAGTATCACATTAATAATGTGGCTGTTTAGACTGCTGTGTACATTACAGTGCATGGTTTTCTCACATAAAATATTGAAAAGCACTTTGTGTACTTGATTTCATCTGAAAACCTGCACCCAAAGCACCTAATGTATTTGCATCTGCCAACATATAATAAGAGTTTTCTACATGTGTGAGTTGATGTCTTCAAGCTTCCTATTTTACATCATTACCTTCTTTATTATCATTTCAGATTTCATATAGTAATTAGTACAAACTAGGGAAAACCATCAGAATAAGGAAACAAAGTAGAATGAAGATACTTTGCTTACTGAAAATCCTCACCAAAAGGATTAATTTAACGTGATATTTTGCTTTAGGAGGAGCAAAAAAATCCTGTAATGCAGTATTTTAAGATTCTGTAAACTTCAGTCTACCAAAAC
This sequence comes from Catharus ustulatus, assembly GCF_009819885.2. Lineage (NCBI taxonomy): Eukaryota > Metazoa > Chordata > Aves > Passeriformes > Turdidae > Catharus > Catharus ustulatus. The sequence goes on along the minus strand of NC_046227.1, from coordinate 20,772,907 downwards.
TCATCAGATGCTCCATGAAAAACTCAGTTCATATTCCTTTACCAAGAATAGAGAGCAATGCCTTTAAGAACAGCCTGAGAGGGAACAAACGGGGTGCACACCGCTGACAGCGGCACCGCTCCCGGTGAAGCGGTTTTCTCACCAACACTGAGAAAGACACTGCAAGGATAAAGTAGCGGCTGGCTCACCCTAACGAGGCAGGCTCGGCACAGCCGGCTCCTTTCACCTCAAACTGAGAAACCTCAAAAATAAAAAGGGGGGTGGGGAGGTGGGACACACACGCATCCGCAGCGGCGGAAAGTGCCTGCAGGGCCGGGAAACAACTTTTGAGCTCCGGGGAAGCGCGGGCCGGTCCAGGGCCAGGCCGCCCCACTGCTGCACTTCGCCCCCTCCCCAGGCCCCGCCAGCCCCGGCCCCGCCAGCCCCGCGCCCCGCCCGCAGGGCGCTGCCCGCCCCCCGACGGCAGCGGGCGGCCCGGGGCAGCGTCAGGGCGGCGGCGCCCGCCGGGCTCCGGCCTTACCTGTCGGGGGGCGAGGGCTGCGGGTGCCCCCCGGGGGGCCGAGGGAGCGGGCGGGGGGAGCCGCGGGGGCCGCCGCCAGCGGGCTCCGCCGCCCGCCCTGCGCCGGGCGCACCGGGCAGCGGGGCGGCCATCGGCGGCGGCGACGTCCTGGCGGGGCGGCACGGCGGCGAGCGGCCCCGGCGCTGCCGGGCGGAGGCTGCTCTCGCTCCCGCTGCGGAGGAGGGGGAGGCGACGGGGAGCCGGGGGAAGCGCCGCCCGGGCGGCACCGAGCGCCTTCGCCGGCACACGTGCGAGGGCGGCGGCGGGGGCGGGCGGCCGCCGGCTCCGCGCTGCGACGGGGAAGCGGCGCGGGGCGGGCGGGGGCCGAGCGGTGCCCTTCGGCTGCCCCGCCAGGCCGGGCGGCGGAGCGGGGCGGGCCCGGCAGGTGCGCGGGCCCGGGACCCGAGGCCGCGGCGTGACCCCATGGGGCCGGGGGCGGTGGGGCCCCGCTGAGCGGGCCCGGCCCGGGCCCTGTCCGCCCCTCGCCCCCTCCCGAGGTGGGCACCGCCGGCAGCGCTGCCCCGGCATGGCCCGTGACCTCCTGCCCCGCGCCGGGCACCGCGCTCCAGCCGCGCACCGCCGGACGGGCCTGACACGCGACCCGGCGCCTGGCAAATCATTGACTCGACTGGCACATCCCTCTGTGCATCGGGAATTCACGGATGTGCCTTGGAGGAACAGGGCATGACCGAGGCCGGGGGACAGAGCCGTTACCTTGAGCCAGGAAAGCGGCTCGTGAGGAGGCTGCGCTCCGGGCCGGGCCCAGCACCCACGTCCAGCCACAGCCCGAAACACAGCGGGATGTGATAATTTTTTCCTTGTTCCCAGGGCTGCTCCACAGCAGCTTGCTCCTGCTCTGCTTTATGTACATAAATCCCCTGTGGCAATTTCCATGGCCGTCCTTATCAGCGTTCATCCGATTTCAAAGTGAAATTTACCCCTTGCTGTATGAAGAACAGTTTGATGGCACCGAGCTCAGTGGGTAATACTGTGTAAATCAGTCAATTTGATAGGCAGAAACTGAAACCCCGGTGAAGACAGCCCCCTGTAGAAACCTTCTGACTGTCCTTGGGCATGGTCAGGGGCAGTAACTGAGGTGTGAGACTGGTAAAAATACAGGATGGTTTGAGGCAAATGCTTTGCTGTTTTCTTGAATCCGCTGAAAAAATCATCACACACAAGCCAAGATTTCAATTCTAGGGAAAGATTTTTGTGTCATAGAAGCAATACTCACAGTTTTCATTTTGGCTGAGTCACAGATGATTTTGCAGGACATTCATTTTCAATGAAAGGAAGGATTCCTTGTCCCCTGAACAGCTCATTCTGTTACAGTTACAGTAGAAGTTGGAGCCTGAGTTGATTAGCAGTTCTTATATACAAAGTCTGGCAAATATATCAGGAATTTTACAGCGTCAGATAGTTGACTGGATTTGCTCGTTGCTTGTGAACAGCTATCCTTTTACTAAACTGCAGAGACCAGACCACTGAAGTTTTTTGCCTAATTGATTCTCAGGCACAAATGTAGCATGTTAAAACATCATTGTCTTCAGAACAGAAGGCAGGACAACTGGTATAGGTGCTCTAGGTAGAAAACTGAGATTGGGAAGAGATAAAAACCTGCAAGTGGCAATTGTATGCTGATATCTTTATTTTAAAAGTTCAGCCACAAAAAGAAAATACATTTTGACTTTTCACCTATTCTGTGCAAGGTGTTACACAGCTGTATGGCTTTTTTTGTATCTTTGGCTTAGTCATGTAGTTGTTTTAAAATACCAGGCAACTAAAAACCACAATTAGAATGAATAATAGCAAATAAGTTAAATACTTTATTTTTCAAAGTATCTTTGGTGGTAATCTAATTAGTCATGACAGCAACAATGCCACTTCTAGAAAAAAATCAATTAAAATGTAATGCTATTATTATTTCACTTGCACATTGTAAGAAACAAATCGACTTAATCTTTTTTTTTAATACCTCATAGTGTATCCTGATGCTTGCTGCTGTCAGTGCTTTTTCTGGGAATAACATTGCATGAGGGAAATACAGTCAGTGGAATACTGAGGAATAGAAGGAGCTATGTGATTGTTCCAGTGTAGCATTGGAAATGTTGCATGCATGAGAATGTGAAACTGAAGATTCTCCTGCCTTACTGCCTTTCTTTACAAACAACTGTAAGAATAAAAATGGTTTCCTGAGCTTGGCTAAAGATATCTGAGAGCATTTGACCTAGAATCTGCTCAAGTGTAACCTTTTTTAACTCCTTCTTTGAGCAAGTACAAACCCTTCTTTGAGCAAGTAATCTCTGAACAGTTAATAGAGTTGATAATAAAAGAATGGCAGATTTCTGTTAAGACCCAACATTAAAACATTTGTTGAGCTGCGTGACTTGGTTTTCTTTTCATCATTAATACACTTAAGCTGTCCAGTGTGGTTTTTGGTAATTGCTATGCTTGTGCAGCACAGTTGTTCAAAGATTTACCATTTCCCTAAAACTAAATTTCTGTGCATTCTTCAATACCCGCAGTAGGCTTTTCCCCTTCTTTTAATTTTACCCTTCTTAGTCATCATCAGGTCCAGGTGTTTATCAAGTAACATTAAAATATATATTGAGAAAAATTGCAACAGATTCAAGCTATTCAGTATGCACCCCACTTCCAGAAAATCAAGCTCTCTAGTTCTCAAAAGCCTTTATGCTATTTAGAATCACAACACTTGATTAATGTGACAAAATTATGCCTTTAATTAGAGTAAACTCACAATTACTGACAAGTGGAGGTTTAAAAAAATCCAAACTTACTCTGATTATCTTCAAAAACTGTAGAGGATTTTTGTTGGATTTTTTGTCACCCTTCCACATATCCCCCATTGCTTTTATCAAAATATTCACAATGTATGTATAATGGTTCTACCACAAAACGTTTCACTGCCCTAAGAGAACTAATACCATACCTTTACACCATCTTTTAGCTGTAGTAGGGAAAGGAATTGCTTCTATTCCAGTGCTAGATTGAAGCCACAGAAATAGCTATTTTTTCCAGTGCAAGACTACAACCAGGCATGTCTTGTCTCTCCATACATTTTTTCCAAAAGCCCCCCCAAATAAATTGCATCAGCAGCAATGCTGAGGATCACCCTAAGAAAAAAATAATTTGTTCAGTAAAAAAGGCATGCCCCGATTTATTTGTATTTATTATCTCAATGGACTTAAAATGTGTTGAACAAATGATCCTCATACAATGAGTTGAGCATTCTTGCTCCTTCTTGAGCATTTCAAAAGCCCATTTAACTTTGAAAATGGACTCAAGTACTTCACGAGAGCCAAATTTATCCAGTGACCACAAGTGGAGATACCACTAGCTAACTTCCTGGCAGTAGTGCATAAATCTTTGAAAAGTAGTGGTTGAATGTTTTGTGAGGAGCCTTCCCTACTATTACTGCTTGCATCAAATGTTACATTTACAATTACTGTTTAAAAGTAAGGAAAAGGTTTCAAGGGATTAAATTACAATTCAAGGGATTAAATTAAAGCAGTACCACCAGTCTAAGTAATTTCTCCAAACTGCTTTTCAACCTAACCTGAAACTCAGTGTACAGCTACACAAACCACAGTACAGTAACACTGCAGTGTTTCCCCTGACTACATTCTCTTTCTCTCCAGTTACTATCAAGAAGCAGATTTGCACTTGTCTTCTGTTGTTTGGTTTAGGATTTTTTCTTTATCAATTGAAAAGCAAGAATACTTTAGCATACTTTTGTAAGAAACGAGTAGAGAGATGGATTTTATTGCCAGCTTTGACAACAGTGCTTGTTATTTCAATAGTAAGTTCTGTGATTCCCTATGATAGCTCTGTCAGAACTTCCCCCTGATGGAATTTTGCCTTGAACTGTAACACAAGATTGGAACGAAATCCTGTGCAGGTTTTCTCAGAATAAGAATGATACCCTTCAAATCTATCAAATTAAATCAAATGAAGAGCTTGTGATTTTTGAAACATTGTTGTAGCCAAGAGCAGATAATAGGTTCAGCGCAGGGTTGCCTGAGTGGCATGTAGGGCTTGTGAGCTGCAGGTCAGACATGTGACGTGCTGGCTTCTGCTCCCTCGCACTAGGGCTGCATGAAATCAGTCACACAGAACGTCTGTAATAAACGATGCATTAGGTGATGCAATCTGTGCTGGCCAACCTTGAACTGAGGCCTAAAGTTCTTTCCTAGAGAGAACTGTAATAGCCCAGGGTGAGTGTTGCATACGTGGGGGTTACAGTGGCTATGCCTGCAGTTGGAGGCTGCGCGCTCACTCCTAGAAATAACTGCAGCACTATATTATGTGGTTCATTTGTCCATAACTACCCTGAGTACCATAACAGCTACTGCACTAGATGTAATCTTCTGGAAGGGAATTGACAAGTGGATGCCTTTAAACATCACATAAATTATTAACTGTTTAGATAAATTAAACAGGCAATGTTTCACAACAGCAGAGTACTGCTGATACTTTTACAGCCCTATTTCTGGAACTCCACCTTACACAAAAAACATAATTTTTGACCTCACATGCCTTCAGAATACTGCACAAAAACATGTAATTACTATGGAAGGAAGGTAGCAGGTGACTGTGCTATCTGGTACTCCATGTGCTTTCTGTAACGTGAGTTGTTGGGAAATCAGATTTGAGATTCTTTAGTCACTTTGTAGAGTGGGTAACAAAATACAAGCATTGAAAAAACAAAAACAAAACAACAAAACTCCCACCACCCAAACAAACCCAAACCACCCACAAAAAAATAAAACCAAAAAATGTAGAGCTAAAATGACTTTTCACAAACAGCCATACTACTCAAAAGTCTCAGCTGTTTCTGAGCTGCTGCCAAGGACACTGAAACAGTAGAACCAGACAAAGCACAGTAAGAGTCTCCAGACACATGCAAAAAGGAAGGCAAATGTAAACTTCTTTTGGACTTAAAGAAACAACATATCCAGTCAGACTCAAGGCATGCAGCACTCCACTTTTGTTATCAGAGTACAAGGTTGACGCATGCAATTGAAAGACAAAATGAAATCTGGTTTTGGAAGAATTAATGCGAAGAAATTTACTTGTGTAAATGCAGACGTTCCATACCATTTTAGATCCCTATTCTTCCATGCCCTAAGATGGCCTAGCTTTCCTGTTCAGCCTATGTCACACAGGTCTGTCCTGTCAGGATGTTTTCAGATATCACTGGGTATTAAATATGTCACCAGTCATGTGTATTTAGGTGCCTAAACGTCACTCATTATTTCTTTTCTCCTGTAATATGCAGCTTGCAAAAAACTAGCCATGGCTTTAAGAAACAAAGTCTAGGAACATCAGGCATACTGCAGTGTGAAACTGGAATTTTAAAGCTTTCATCAGATCTAAGGAGATTTTCTCTAATTCTTGGAACAGTAAGACATTTGAAATGTGTTCGTATGCATATCTGCATACATGCGAGGGAAGGAGAAATTTTTCTCTTCCAAAATCACTGGAATAATCTAGCTCAGACTTGCACCCCCAAATTTGCACCAGCCCTGGCTGAGCAAAGCAATTTCCAAATCAATCTACCTGTGCATATGCAATTTAGAATGCCTTGAAAATGGGCTCTGAAATGGAAAGCTCTGCTGAACCCTGATGATGGAGTCATCATGTTTCTGCCAAATGACAGAAACCAAACAAATGCTCGTCAGTCCAGCTGGAATTCCAGAGGTAGTGCCACTGTACGATAACATACCTGCCACCATTTAATACACCACCTGGTAGGACATTTAACACTCTTTGGAATGAATTAATTCCACAGAGAAGGGCATTTGCTTTGTCTCAAGAGTTATTGCAAGAAATCTATATTCAGGCAATAAGATATTCAACAAACCTTAAAAAAAACAACCTACCATTCATATTTTAAAAGCATTGTACTGACTACTTGGAAGTTGCTATATTAAAAGGTTATTAATGCAAATCTCTGTAATTGAGAAACCCTATCTAACAATGCCAATCTCAGCACTTATTACGGACCTAATTATCATAACATCAGTGCACCTAACATTTTAATGTATTTATTCCCTTCATACGGATGAGTAAATGTTTGCATCTTTATGTGCCTGAACATGTTTAAAAATTAACCCTAAGAGGGTATTCGGAGTACGTGACTTTAGACAACTATACCATGTTAGCTTGGTCATCACAAAGGAGAGAAACAGAAGACTCCAGATGCCAGCTAAAAAACACAGGGGGTTAGCACTGACAACCATCCCAGAACAACTTATTGGTTCATCTGAATATATAGAAAACCTTGGGAGAATTGTCTTCTGACTTAAACATCTCTGCTTGCTGTTGAAAATTAGACAATGCAATTAATGAGCTAAGTGATTTTCTCAAAATCGAATGGAATTTGTGGCTCAGTAAGAAATGCAAACTCTGAGTCAAAAATGAATACTCTAACAATCAGGCTGTCCTTCTTTGTGGAAATGAACCTAATGAAGGTTTCTTGTTTCTAAAAATAAAAAAGTTAAAGTACTTTAATATTTTGCCACTTCAAACGATAAACCAGCTTTAAATCTGGTCCAGAAGGCATTTTTCCTTTGAGCTGGAGAAAAAAGTACCTTTTACTTTGATTTCATGTTTAGTGAAGCCATGCTCTGGAGTTGTTTAGTACCTACTGGAATTTTTAAATTTTTTTTTTCTAATAGTCATAATTTTACCATGACAAATAGAACAATTTCATAACACTAAATTTAGTTTGCTTTTGTGTTTTTATGAAGGAGATACTCCACAATATATGAATAACAATATAGAAGATAATCCCAGGAAATTATGTTACACATAGTGACCTTATAAATTCTGTTTAACAGTCAAAAAGTCTTACAAAACTTCCCTTGGGGTGGGAGGACAGGGAGAGAATAAGAAAAATGCTGGCTACTGAACAAGTTCATAAATAGTTTGCACCTGACTTCAAAGAAATCTAACATTTGGTGTATCTGAAGTGTTTGGGAAGGAGTACAAACTGGGATCATGTCTAAAATTAAGAAAATTATTATAGCCACTCAGCCCTTTCAAATTCAACCTTCAGTGTTCTCCTGCACTTCCAGAAATTTATCCCAACCCATTATACTTGTCTCAGTATTATAATGAGAAAGCAGAATTTCTTTTTTCTTTTTCTTCTTTTTTTACACTACTTGAACTTACTTGGTAAGACAGTGTCAGTGAAGTTTTCAGACTTCAAATGCATTTGAGCTTTCATCCTACCCATCAAGAAGAACTGCTGGACTAAAACATCTCCTTTCTATAATGTCCAAGTCTTTATGCATCCACACTAGACATAAACTTGGTATACTTTTCTTATGACTGGATTTCTGTGCTACTGGATCACTCAAGATGACGTATCCATCCCACAGATGGATTAAGCACACAGGCACAGTTCTGTCAAATTTGCCACAGCACACGACAAAGATTCTGCAGTAGCTTTATGGTTTTTGTGTTCTCATTGTGGGCTGTGGGAGGACAGACAGTAACTAATCTGGCAAAAAGCCTACTGGTAAAAGTTCAAACCATTGAAAGTCTCTTAAAGAATTGGAATTAACAAAGTGAGTTTGAGAACTTTTCTTCCTGTGGTAGCTCTTCAAGGCCTGAAGCCCATTTTAGCATTTTGTCAAGCACTGCCCACAGAGCCAATAGCACCTATTCATCCTGTTAAAGCTAAGATAGATCTCTGAGGGTGATACATGAAACTTACTGACTGATGCACTGGACTTTGTGCAAGTCTCTTAACCAAATTCCAATTATAATTCCCAGCCTGCATGGTTTTATCTGAAGAACGTACTTTGCAGTGTAGCTGGATCCAAATGTAATTGCAGTTCAGCAGGAGTAAAGGGAGTTAATTCTTGCATGGGCTAAATTTTGCTTAACTGCAACTTGGATTCAGGCAAAAGCTGTTTGAATTTCCATGGGGAATAAGAAAGGAGTATTTTAATATCTTTTATTATCACAGTCCCTTCAGAACATTTCTCCTTTTGTTTATTTGGAGAGAAAAAATCTACCATTAAGTGATTTGTTAAAATATTAAAACCTCAGTTTGGCTGGCTCTCAAGCAAGAACGTAGGCTTCTATTATAACATATGGGAGCTTTTAAACCAAAGCAATTCATAATAAATTTATTCAAATTGACACATTTCTGGTTATAATGTCTTCATTATTTCTTCAGAGTTATGAAACATGAATTATATCACTGTAACCACAACACTAGTCAAGGAAATCTAATTTTCTGTGAAGTCTGTTTGAACAGTCATCCTGTAGCTCAAGGCATACATTCAATTATTTTCTTCTACTGTTCCCTACATTGGTGTTATTCCAAAGGCTATAGTAATATTATAACCTCATTGCATGTAATTCTAAAAAATATTCTTACTTGGCATGTTCTAAAAATATACACCAACATAAAAAATTAAAAATAATTGCATCATTAAAATCTATTAGGCATACATTGAAGAGAAGTGCATTTCAGATTATTTGGTATATTTCAAACACTTTTGCTTTAAGCAGTACAAACATTTTATCGCCATAGCCAGTAAGTTACCATATATTTTATTCAATTCAGATTAAAACTGTATTAAATTAATATGGCATAGAATTCCTGAATCATAAGAACAATCACTAAAATGAACAACATAAGCTAAAAAAGAACTTTTAAAAGCAAAATAAAAAGGTTCCCTATAAGTATCTTTTCTATCTTATACTTCATTTAGTAAATTCTTTTAACAAGAAAGAAGTTAATTATAATTTTAAAAAATAAAAGAAAGAAAAACAACCAAAAACCTCTGATAACCTCTTTTAGTTTCTTAGGATGGAAAGATTTTTTTTCCTCTCTCTGCTGTCAGAAATGAAAGCCCAAGCTGCAATTATTAAAGGTCTGAATTTGCATTTTTCAGCAATCCAGAGAAATGAGAGCAGGTATTGTTATCATAATTATCATTAAAAGTTCTTTGTCTATGGATATTCTAACAAAGCTGATGGTCAGTTGTTTGTCAGATGCCTTGCCAGTTATCAGATAATCTTTTAGTAGATTAAAATGAACAGCAAATTAAAATTATAGCTTTGTGAACTCATAGCTGTTAAATCCTCTATAAACTAAAGTAACTGAATGCAGTGCGCAGTGCTAGAAGCTAACACAGAAAAACTCCTGAAGCTAAAAACAAATTAAAGGATTTGTTTGGAAATAGCTGGTAGGATCTTGTCTTCTAACACAGTCCTCTTTCCCTCTGGTCCTTTTTGTTAACACAGCTGGACTGGACAACCTCACAGAGCTAAAACTCCCCTAAGCCAAGACCTCTCCAGCTTACTGTATTTGGAACAGGGATTTAAGGATGAATATTAAAGTCAAAATGACCCTTGATAAGATCTTGCTGGCCTGAACTATCAGTGAGAAGGATTGAGAGAACAGTGTACAAGAACCCTTCTGGAGTAGTGGACAGCAGTGTCTTCTCTGCCACAAGTCAGAGCAATTTAGATGGCTCTAAGAGAAACTGAGCTGACTGAGTGAAAGAGGCAAACTCAGCTTTATTCTATGAATGAATCATTACAGACCTGCTGTGGAACCTGTCTAAAACCCCCAGAAACAGTGTGTGTCAGTGTGTTATCTGCTAAAAGGTATCAGGAAAAGTGGAAGCCAAGAAGCTCCTAGTGAGATTTGAAGCATGCATACTTTGTTTCCATCTTCTCTTACAAAGCACCTTTATTAGTATTATTTTTTGCTATGATCAGATATTTGTCTCTCTAGTTTCCATGTGGAGCCAGTCTGGAAAGGTGGATTCCAGCACAGTATCCTTTGGTAAATCTGGGCCCTGTTTAAATACTGTTGCTGCAGTGGTTACTGTGGAAGATTTCAGCAGAGAGCTGCCACTGGCAGCTCTTTCCAGCCTTCTCCCGAGGGAGAAGGTGTAGTGTTAGTCAGGGATTGTGGTGAACTCTTTGGAGTCTGCTGATAGATTTGGGCAAGAGACTCAGACCTGCAAAGGTCTTCTGAACTGCTCAGCAGCAGTCAAAGAGGGCATTCTACTGGAATACTAGGATTCCATTTTCCAGGGAGTAATAGTGAGAATATATCAAATTGCTGACCCTTTGCAAGTTAAATTAATTGTTGTGTAAAAAAATGAATTTTATGTTTACACTGCAATTTGTCCCTGAAATGGAGGCTCAATTAGAGTTTCAATGATTTACTAAAGACATTTTAAACATAATGTCCAAACAATGCTACATAAATTAAACATGATGTAATTGAGTGTAACACTAAGTGGCTCATCACTGTTGATTCATGTGGAAATCACTGAAATTCTACTGATCATTATGCATTCATTCAGTATTAATGTAGATACCATATGTGCTTCCATAGGGATTCTAGTGTTACTCAGCATTCATTAAGTTTTAATGTACCATTAAAAAGGCATCAAAAGACCCATCTAAAAACACTGCCACAAAGGTAGTTCATTGAAAGACAGTTAAAGCAGCATGTTTCACTTAAACATTGCAATACAAAGTAAGGTAACAATGAATCAGCAAGAATTAGTTCAGGAAAAATAGTGTTTGATTGCAAGCCAGACTAGAGTGTTTGAACTAAAGGCAATACATTCACCCTGTTCCAGATTTCTGGACAGCTACTTGTATTTGTAGACAAAAGTACTTATCATGCAAATACATGGCCTTCAAGTTGAAATTAATGAGCAAGTATATATCATATCCTTAAGGTTTTAAGTTCTTTGGTTCACTAGCCAGAGAACTGAAAAGATCATCTGTGAATCAGGTGATCACATCTGTGAATAAAGAGAACTTCAGAAGATTATATTCAGCTTGGTATTTAGTGCTTTAGAAGCATGACACACAAACTTTTCTCAAACTTCGTTTTTGTACAGAATAGGTATATCCTGTATCACTATAGAAGACAGATTTAAAAAATAAATGTTTTTAAGATTAAAAAATTTTCTTCCCAAGATATTGAGAGAAATAAAGCATAGGTATGCTCAGACCCACGTGTTTGTTTTGGAAAACCTTGATGATATTTAATTGATAAAATGGCAAAAGTGTACAAGCCTCAAATGCCTATGGCACAACTCCTGATGTTATGTAAGGATATTGGTGGCACAGAGAGCATGAATGGGGATTGATGAGTTAACGTCTCTTTCAGGAAAAGCACTGGAGAGGATTAAATTAAACTAGAAAGTAGAAGTTCACAACAAACAAAAAATCATTTATCAGACAATGTATCATTAAGTCAAAGAACTCCATGTCACACAAGAATGTGTCACTTCAAAATTTATGGGAGTTGAAATAAATCGACAAGCTCTTGAACAAGACTAGTGAAGACTATTAATTACATAGAAATCATCTTCACTTTGGCATTCTCAGAGCTAAAAATCGTTGAAGGTTTAGCATACTTAAGTATTACTTCGTGTATTTTATAATCTTATGTTTTTCCCTAAGCATATAAGCATTTTGATCATTGCCAAAAACCAGATAACCAGCTAAATAACCCTTCAGTTTGACCGAGCGAACCAGTCCTTTATGCTCTAAAGCTGGAGCAGCCTATTGCTTGAAGATACAATGATTAATCATTTGCATTCATGTAGCAACTTTTGTGTTGAAACATGGTTATTCCTTTAATCTCTATTGAAATGGTTTCTAAAAGTCTTGTTTTATTCTCACCCAAATTGCCTTCCACTGTTAGACAAGCAATCTAAAGTGTCAGAATTCAATCCAAAATTCTGCTGTTTTTAGCATCTTTATTTTTCACTTGGAGATTTGTTTGATTGCTGCTTATGTTGTTTTTCCTTATGATGATCAGGCAACTCACATTTCACATCACCTCCAAATTATGTTTTTAAAAGAAATGTAATAGTTATACAAGACATATCTACTTCCTTTTCCTGACAATATGGTCTAGCAGACCATTCCTTACACCTTTTATCTTTAGTTGGCAGCAAAGACTGTCTTTTATGTCTACTGAACTTCCAAGAACACCTGACAGTCTAAAATTTTTTTACTTCAGAAATTTCCTTTAAAAGAACACAACAGCAGACAGTTTGAATAAAATGAAAAAAATTAAAGTCACCATTTACAGGTAAAGCCTTGCAGCCCATGTTCCCCTGGACCTTGTTTCCCCATGGTTCCTTTTCCTGGGGGGTCAAGCCCTAGCTGAACTCGATACCTAGAGCTTGTGCTGTGTCTCATGGTAGCTTCTGTTAAAGCTCTTAACACAGCTCACAGTAGAGCTCAGACAGAGGTTACACAGATGTGTAAGACATGGTCAAAACAATCTTAAGGAGCTGGGGCCACCAGCAGCTCAACTGCCTGCTGACCATTCAAGAACCACCCTGGCACTGGCACTAGTGCTGCTTTTGAGAAGCATGCTAATCATTGAGGCACCTACCTGTGCAGCTGCCTGGGTGCCCAGGTTGCTCCCAGTCCTCTGCAGTTTAAAAAGGAAGTTGTCTGCAACCCACTTCTTCAACCTCCTTGTTGCTTTGCTTCACCTCCTGCTTCACTTAGGTGCTGAAGTTTAGAATTAGCATTCACAGCATAGGGATTTCCTTTTTGGTACATGCACTTTGAAACTGCAGGTGGCCAAATATACTTCAGTTAGCAGAATGCAAGTGTTTAATTAGTTTTAGCAATTAAAGCAATGGAATAGTGTCTGCTGATCAGACCAATCACGCTGTTTAACCAAAGGTGACCAATTGCAGCTCCTTCTGCATTCCATCTCCCCATTATTTCAAGTATTTAATTTAGAAAGTTGGAATCAGTTTAACTATTTAAAATATTTTTCTTGTATTGTTGATAAATCAGAGCTATATAAAGCCTTAAGCGAATGTGAGTTTAAGTAATTTTTTTCTTGCTTTGCCACTTCAGATTAAGTGTGACTATAGCCAGTTGGATTGCAGTCTTACTTGCTGAGGATCACATGGTGGGGCGGGAGGGAAGGAAAAAGAGACATTAAACAAACAGGCTGACAGACACATATAGCTGAGGGGAAATTATGAAATTCTGATTCCAGCTATAGTTTATTAAATATTTTTTAACTAGAAATATTTTAACCATTAGTAAGTACTCTAGTGGTTAATGTACACCACCATAGCACACTGAGTACACTAGGCCCTTGCAAACAATAACTGTAGGCCAGATTTTATAGGTTATGTGGTCTTAACTCTCCCTCTGTCATGAGCTGATTGTATGCTTCAATTCCTTTACTCCTTTGAATGTTCACCAGCGCATACACAAGCCTAGTCTTTAATAATCACATTCCTTAAACTATTCTGACACTTGTGAAGGTTTCTTTGGGTGTCTGGTATTTTAGCATGTGCTTGTTGCTTGGCTGGGATGACATCAAACCTAACAGGCAAAGCAAAGTCTGTCCTGCTTAGTACTGAGAACAACTGGTAAAAAAGAGATAAAAAGGCTAGAGAAAATTTATTCCATCAGTCTAGAAGACTACAAATTTCTGAAAAATGCATTCTAGTATTGTCTTAACAATGACAGCTTACATATCACGTTTGTTATTTTATTAACAGTGACCCAACTCTCAGTGAAAAGTGTACCAGTTGTTCTGAGAGCAATGAAATGACTAAGGGTAAACTTAAGAATAAGCTTTCTACCCTATCCCTAAAACTCCTGTTATAAGCATTGTTTGGTAATTCCCAGACACTCATGGAAATTAATACTTTAGAAATCACCAAGCAGATTAGCTGAAACAGAAGACAGTTGTTCTTCACCCACAACAGCTGCTATCAACAAACAGCTACTAAAAATACACTCGTTTTACAATCACAAACTGGTAACAAGCAAACATCACTGGCATTTGTCTATAATGATACTGCTATGTTATGGGCACAGGACTGTTACCAAAGTTTGGGAAGTTCACAGAGGAATTAGCAACTTACATTCCAATTAAACTCGTTGGAATCCTTTTTGAATAGAACTAGAATTCTATTTCAACTGGGAATGATACAGCCCTTGTTATTTCCAGATCCATACATGCACAATCACTCTAAAATAATACTAAGTTGAAATTTCCTTAAATTGTTAGTGTCCATTTTGGATACATTTATTTTTCCTTGTCCCAATGACAAGAGATTTTCTTCCATCACTAAATTATTACATGCTGTTCAAGAAAAGTATTCCTTTTTATCTCCCCCATCCCTTCTCCTTTCCCCTCCTTTTTTTTTTTCCCCTCTTAACGTCTTGAATAATTTAGGAATAATTTAGTCCATTAACAGTTTTGGTGACCTTTTCACGGTGATGGAGGGACGAGAGAAATGTTCATCTCTTCTTTCCCTTAAACTCTACCTGTTGTACTGTTAGTGAATGTGAGGCGTATTACAGTTAAAAATCAGAAAACTATACATTTCTTCCAAATATGCTCCTTGCAGACATAAACCCACCAAAAAGTAAACTCCTTGTGTTAATAAATAGGAACAGATGAAAAAAAGTAATGCAACTTTGTGCACAATATATTGCAATAAACTCTTGACAAAGAGTTTCTGTCTCAGTTCCCATACCACATTGCTCTTTCAAGGAAGACAGAACAAAATTAAGTATTTAAGTTTTTAACAAGTATAGTTTCTCACATTTACAAATTTCATGCCATTTTAATAAGGACATCTTCCCTCTCACAAAGCTACCTGATCAGAAATTTTAAAGGAAAAGTCCATCTTAGCTGTGATGTTCTATTAGGTTGTATAAAATAATTCCCCATAGAAGGCATGCTTTTCCATTAGAAGCTGTCAAACATTTCCATTGATATTGCTACAGCTTTGCTTTGTCACCAAAATAGACTTCATAAGCAATCTGTCTACAAGTGATATTTCAGCTACACCATCAGGAGCCAAGCACTAACAAAACACCACAGCTCCAGAACCTCAGACCTCTCACAGCATCCACAAACACTTTGGGGTGCGTGCTTGCAGCATTCCTGTCCAAACACACCATTTTGACTTCAGCCTTGTAGTCAGTTAACATAGACAAACTAAGACATGTTCCCTTCTGCAGAGAGCTCTATTTGTTTGGCTACCAACCCACCTGCTTAGTCAGTTACATTTAGTCTTTTATCTTGCTGTAGATGTCCAACACCTCAGAGGATGCAGTGTGGCCAAGCATTCAAGGAGTACACCCTACTACTCAACAGCACTTTTTCCTTGTTCTATTTAACAGAAGTACAGCAAACCTTTTGGTAACTTAAAGCAGAATTGTAAGCAACTCCAACTGAAAATGTTTGCTTTGGCTGGTAACAGTTACCTGTAATAAATAAAGTTAAAAGTATTAGGTGCTGTCATATGTGATACCATGCTTCTTGGTCCATATCCACATAATTTTCATGTCTTCCTTGGAGAGTGTTGTGTTGTACATTACAGTTATAAGTAGCTGGAAAAACTAAGGGACTGATTACTGAATGTACGTCCTAAAAATGGAGACACTGAGTGGTTTAACATCTTGCAGCTGTAAAGTATGAGAGCTCTTACCTTGGTCTTACAACCTTTAGTCACAATAATATTTCCAAGTTATCTGGTGATGCTGTCCCAGAAAAACTGCTCCCTTCTTCAGGTACATCTGTAGTCTTAATTTTGTTCTTCTGTAGGATAAATTTAAAAATATATCTTCTACAATTGCTAACAAGATAATTTTTATTACCTCTCTTTGGTTTGCTAGCCATCCTTACCTTGAAATCCCTGGAATCTGAACTGTGCACTGTGCTAGGTGGACACCTGCTGCTTCTTCAAATAACTGGTATCAGCAGGTCATAACACACCTTCACTGGAGCCTGCTGTTGTGTCTGGACAACTACACCGACATTTCATTTACTTCAGTATCCTGATCTTCCTTCCTGAACATTTTGACTGCCATGCAAAAGGCAAGGGGGTTATAAGAGGTATGGCATAACTAGTTGCCTCCTGTTAGAAGACATCTGTGACACATGTTGTCCAAACTATAAGTATTCTTGGGCTCAAAAAATAGTCTGTGGACCCTGCATGTAAGGTATCCACAACAAAAAATGAAATTCTGTCCAGCTTGGGCTTGTTACTTGAGCAGAAATGTTTTTATGGTTGAATAATGAATAAACACATCAAGTTCATCAACAAGAGTTTGTCTAGTAGACTTTAATAAAAGAGTGTAAGAAAAAAAGCATCTGTAGAAATACAACAGAAAGATTTTAAAATGTCTTACATACATATCTTGAAAGAAGAGGGAAAGAGAAAGTTTTGTTAATCAAAATTGCCAGCTAGTAACGAAAAGTCTTATTGAAGAGTTTCACAGTACTATAGCGTGTGTAGACATTACAGTCGGTTATCAAGCAAGTTCAGTTACAGAAAGAAGAAACGCTAAAATTCAAGCAAGGTGGTTTTATCTCTCTTATGTAAGATATTTGCCTTCAGGAGTTCACATGAAAAGGCAGTTTATTTTTAATACATGGGACTAAGATACACACAGCAGTACAGTTTTATAGTCAAAAACTAAAGAACAGAGTGTGATTATTTGAATTTTCCCCAAAACAAGAAATCAGACTTTGTTGATTGGTTTGAAAAAGTGAAACATCATATATATTTGTATTAGCACAGGTGGAGATTAAAATAATTTTATGAAATAACTTTGGTCACCTTAGCAGAGAATACCAACATTTGAAAAAAAACCCTGTAACTCCCACACACCCAAAGTACAAGAGACTCTTTTCACAATGCAACCTTTCTTTGGCAGTTACAGATCAGCATGTTGTATAGGAATGCCTAAACCACAGACTTCAAATACCACAAAAAGCACAGACCAGAATCCAGGGAGCAAGTTACAATTTTCAAGTGTGTCCCTCAAGATAGAAATCTAGAATGCAAGCCCCAGTTAGAAACTAGAAAAGCCCCTGTATCTTCTATCTTATTATTTTCAAGTAAAGGCTGAAACATTCTTTTGCAGTAAGAACCTGAAACAGATGTTTTGAATTATCATGTGAGCTTCCCCCATGGAATGAACTCTTGGCTGGAGGTAAGAACAAGGAGATGGAAGTGGAAACACACATAGACAAGGGACTAAGACACAGGAGAGAAAATGGAAGAGAAGAGAAATGAAAAAATGTTCATCAGATCTCTGTATGAATTTTTATTTACTAAAACATTCCTTAAAGGGTTTCAGCATTAAGTTAACACCATAACTTGTAATCGGTAATTGACTCTCTACTAGGAAAGTAATTAGACCTCTTTGAGATTATTGCACAAAAACCTGGCAGCAAACAATTTGAAAATGCACATATAGATCAGTTTCTGAAACTGAGTTACGTAATGTTCCTAAAGTACAAAATATATAT
The DNA here is from genome assembly GCF_009819885.2 of Catharus ustulatus. Classification (NCBI taxonomy): domain Eukaryota; kingdom Metazoa; phylum Chordata; class Aves; order Passeriformes; family Turdidae; genus Catharus; species Catharus ustulatus. Next base: position 20,755,007 of record NC_046227.1, on the reverse strand, counting down.
ATTGTTAAAGAGTAGAAATTAAATACAATTGCTTTATTTTAAATCAAGTCCAGCATAAAAATATTTTAATATGGCAAATACCCCAGGACTTGCTGCATGCCTTCATAATGTAGCTATTTCATCATGAGTGTGATAATATTTCCACCCTCTCCCCAAAATGTATAATCTTGACAAGAAATTTAAAATAGACAAAATACAATGTGAAACATTTTCTTTTAATATATATTCCCATTTTGGTATTTAATGCTTTATCTATAAATAGATGCTCTCTTACATAAGCATTATTTATGTGGTTTTGTCTGTTTTAAGATTAAAATATTTTGTATGATTAAGTCCAAAGCGGTTCATTTTTCGGTTCTACTTTGTGTGAAAAAATATTCTATTTCATTAAGTATCAAAACTGGAATTTGTTATTTATTAGTAACTAACTATATGTTCAGGACTACTTAAAGATATAATTAGTTTACAGAAAGTATTGCTTATCTGAGTGTTAGGTAAATACTATATACAGACATTTAAAGAGTAGTTGAAAAATATAATGTAGTGCTACTGTTAAGAAAAGGTTTTGAGTAATACAGAAGTTTCCAATAATTTATGTCCTGATTTTGTGTGTGTGTGTGTGCTACCAGGAAAAAAATTACAGGAGGATAACAAATAAATCAAAATATATATCCTAATTACTCTCTGATAGAGGAACAAAAACATCTATTTTTTTTAGACAGAAACAAAGTATTACATTGAATTAAGATTTCTACTAATTACAATTTTAATTTAATGAAGTAATATGGAGGCAGCATGTGGTAGATTTAAGTTCATACAATCTGTAAAAGTAATACATAATTGAAAATTATTTTTTGATCTAAAACTTCTAGGTTGCTTCCAATCTGTAATTTCAGCATAGTGCTACACATTGTTAAGTCTTGAAGGCTAAAATCAAGAATCTTCAATTCTCATTCTATCATAAGCAAAGCTCACCTACACCTCTTACACGTCTTAAAACTTTTTAGCAGCATAGTCAGCTTTATAAAGAGAAAAAGGCAAAATATTACTATAATTTACATACTCTAGTAATCTTTTCAAGGCATCAAAAGACCCAGTTTGAAATTGTTAAAACTGTTGACAAAAATATATTAACATACACTTGCATTTACACTTTCAAAAATTTGTAATTAGTATTAAGTTGGCCTATGAAGCAGTAGTAAAGTGCAAAATATTTGGTATAATATCTAGGGATTAGCCTTAGATTCTGTGGAATACAAAGGATTAAGCCTGGCTCTTCCATTGACAGCTATGGTGTTTGATGGAGGACCAACCTGGGAGGATGGAGAAAAACAAAAAGAAAGAAAAAAATATTAAAGAAATGTTAAAATAAATTTCCAGATTTTTCTCTCTCCAATATGTTACACAATGTTACTTCATTTGGTGTTTTTCTCAATGCAATGGAAGACCTCCTATATGATTCCTTAACTAAGCACATATTCTACAGAAGTGGAAACAGAAGACTTAAAAACATTGTTTAAACATATTTTATCCTGACTAAAAATTTCATGCGTAACTATTCAAAAGATGTGTCATTTTTTGCCCTTCTCCACACCTGGATGCAAAGAAGTACTTGAAAAACATCACTAAACCATACATTTTTATTAAATATTGAGCAGACCTGATTTCTTACTATATCTTCTAACACTTCTTTATACCATAGTAATATTTCTTTTATCAGAAGCAAATCATAACTTCTAGCACTGATAGCCAAAGCCTGATTTTCAGTGGAACTGCATAACCCAACAGCTCCAACTGGAGTTGACGGGAGCTGTAGATGCTCCACAGCCATGAGAGCCACATACCACAGCACAGAGTTTACTAAATACAATGAAAACATTCTCAAGTGAAAAATCCTTAAAAAGAAACTTTACTTGACCCATTTTAGATTAGTAATTACTGAGGGCCCTATTGAACAGGAAAGACCAACAACACAAAAGGCCACAGATCTCAGCACTGCATACTCACAACATATTAAGTAAAACAGATGGTGAAAAGAATTAAAGAACTTGACAAGTGGTGCCAAGATTTACTTTTTAAAATGACCCTCAGAGCTGCAAGCAGAGAGAGTATGGTAAGAGGTAAGAGAAGCAAGCTCCTGATGGACATCACTCATTATTCAAATGGATCTGATTAGGACTCCTTTTCCTGACTGCAGTACAATATTGGAAGCTATGAGGTGTATGCATTCTGTAAGTCCTCTCAATTCTCCAAAGCACTTTTGGATGTAAATAACTTACTGATACAAAATGCTTAATTTCTCTGTCCTACTACTGCCAGTTCTCCACATTAAAAATTAAATGAGACTATGTTTTTATTAAACTTGCTGTAGGCCAAAAAAATCTCTTTCTGCTGTCAGACATACCTGTATCACAGCATATGCACCCTGAGAGTGAAAAGAACAGCATGTACAATTTTATGCTTGGCAAAACTTCAGTGAGTTCTTCACTGCATTTTGTTTGTGTTCCAGGGGTTTTTTTAAGCCTAGTTCAGATTTCTGTGCTGCAGACTGCTCTTCTTTATGGTTACAGCTTCTTCATTATTCATAATTTCTTCTTTAAAAGTACAGCCCTTTCATCACCCCAGTCTCAACATGTAATTTACTGACAAAGCACATCTCCCACCCACAGAAGAGAAAGGGAGAAGATAACCAATTTCAGTCATTATCTCTCTCCTCTTCCCCATGCCATTTTTTGTACCTAGACTGATAAAGACTATATGGGTCAAACTCTACACTAAGAACATTTCTATTAAAAAGAATGAGCAAATAAATAAGTGTCATAGTATTCAGAATGCAATAATCTAGTGCAATTATGCACTAGAAGGAAAAAAAAATGTTAAAAATATATGCAAATAAAATCCGAACAGTATTTCTGGTAGAACAGATTTTACCTCTAACAGATTCTGAACAATACAGTGTTTCCTTAATCTTATCCTGTTATTAATATGATTACTGACATGTAGTTAGAAGCAATTCTAAAGTGTATTATATACCAGTTTTGCTGATCAAACCCTACTTGAGTGTGCTTGCAACTTTTCCAGGAAACTCAGTCTTCCTATTCACTGCAGAAAGGATGGGAGACATATAAGCCTCAGAGAAGCTGTTTCATTACTACAATGAAACAAAATCCTGTAAAATGGAATGTTCCACTATCTGGCCATTCACTGTGAGATTTCGACCCAAGGGAATCAAAGACTTCCACAAAACAAACAAAACTGTCCCTTGTATCCACCTACCACACATTGTTACTTTCTTTCAAGTGGAAAAGGGAAGAAAAACAAAAACTACTGAATTTCTTTGACCTTCTGCAATGAAAAAATTAGTCCTCAAAACAGAATGCAGAATACTAATGTGAGTTCAAGAAAACTTGGTGAGGTTATGGTCGGTTGCAAAGTTAAAACAGTTCAGATTTTAGAAATGTAGACTGTTTTATCCAACGAGAGACACATAGGTTAATTTTAGGAAAGCTTTTAACCAGAGGGGTTAGGGGAAGATGTTCCTTCCAGGACTGTTGACAAAATATTGAGAAATATCTCAGTTATGATGCCTAACAGATTACGGACCCGATAAAGTCTAATAAATAGGAGAATAGTCTCAGAACTGTGCACTATCTGCCTGCAAAAGGTTGCAGCCACTTCAGGTCCAGAACAAAGCTGCTCAGCTGGTTTCTAAATCCATATAATTTCAATCCCTGTAAACACAAACAAGTCAGATTTTATGGACGAGATATTTAACTGATAACCTAGAGATTTCTATTTCATTTCAGGAAGATTTTGATTACATTTGTACTGCATGAAAATAACAGACAGTTGAAGCTCTGTGGGTGCATTTCTGCAAAACTGACCCTCTTCCCCACCTCTCTTCCCATTGTTAAGAGACCTCCAGGCAGGAGTTTGTGCCAAAACTAACTGCTTTTAGAATCAGGCATTAGTATGGTAATTTTGAAGGAAGCACCATGAGTTCTTTGTTTTGGATGCAATGATGAAAACTCACCCTTTTCAATTTGGCAGCAGCTTCTCCAGAGCGGATTGCAGCCAGCAAGCTCTGGTGGATCTGTTCGGGGTCAGCGCGCGGGAGCGTCATCGCGGTTTGTCTCTTGGTGACAGGGCGTGGGTGGTCAGGGGAAGCACCTGACTGTGCCTGACTCTTCTGCTCACTAGGCACATGGCTGCCTTTCTATAAAGGGAGGAAGTGGAAGGAAAAGAAGCCAAAAGCTTTTAATCTGAATCAGTTATAAATGGAAATCTGAATCAACCTGGCACAAGGTTGCATAGCAAACTGCTGCCATTCTAGTGTTTGCTTGGTTCAAGATTTCTGAGATCAGCCACATTTCCAGCACAGCATATAGTTTCTCTCTCAAGTAATTATGCCAGCAAAACTTCATATCTTCATTCAAGAGTGCTTGTGGCATGACCACTTGAAGCCAAATGGATCATGCCACTCAGAATTAAATTTAAGAAACCAGCACACAGAACTATAAAGAACAAATAATAAGTATTACACAGGATGAATGACTATCTAATTTACAGTTCTTTAAAGTAGGGGATGTTAATTATGGAAGGAAATTATTATTTCCAATCATCTGAATGATGTTGCGCTCATTTTTAACATTCCCTGTAATCCTGCACTTCATTATTATGCTGTGCTACTGGTGGACATCACAGGCTGTTTTCCCTGCACAAATACAGTGCTTTCTGACCAGGGAGTGGTTCAGAAACCAGCCTTTACACAGCCTGCACTTGATCCACAGTCAATTAGTATCAGAAATAAAGTTTACCTTATCCATCAGACTATTTTGTGACCCTGCTGTTATGGTCTGTAAGGAAGGACTTTTCACTTCAGGCATGGAGGTAGCTGAGGAGAATTCAGCTGCCCCAGGGACAGAGGAGAGCTCCACTGGCAATTCCTCTCTCGGTGCCTGGCTAGTGATCGTACGCGTCTTGTTGAATGACTGCGACCTTTTGACTGCAGATGAGACAGCAAGAGCAAAAGGGGATGGTCTTGAACTGGAATATGGCTTTGGAACTGCGAAAGTTCTGAGAGTTTTTAGATTCAAAGGTGTTGGAGGGCAGGAGGGAAAGTTTAAAGGCTTATTGCTTTTAACAGGAGAGGTGGAAGATTCAATGTTTTTTCCATCATCAACTTTTTCTTGATCTGCAGGAGGAGATGGAATACTTGTTTTTTGTAAAGCCAAAGAAGTCAAATCTGGTGGTGACATTTTTTTACCCATCTCTGTATTCTTAACTTCATTTTTAATTGAATTAGGAGCACAAACCGTGCTTCTGGCAACTGCAGATGTCACATAGTGACCTGAAGCTCTTCGTTGCATCTGCAGATAAAAAGAACTAGGCTTTGTTGTAGGACTTAATGGACTTAATGCATTTGACTTGTCCTGAGTCTCAGAAGAAGCATTTGTATTATCCAAGTTCAGCATCAGTGGAACATGCTGCTTGAAAGATTGTCTTTCCATCTGGTTGGTCTCAGTAGTAATCTCAGCTCCAGAGGTGATAGTATGTTCAGAAATGCTGTTCACCCTCTGCAGCAGACCATTTGCTGCTGCAGCTTCATTTTGTGAACCAGCCTGTAAAGGACCCACACTTTTTGACAGATGAGGAATTTCAGTTTGCACTGTGAATTCCTTGGGGGCTTCTAAAGTAGATACCTCTTGATCCTTATGATCCGATAGAACTTCTGATTCCCAGCTCTTCATCATTTCTAAGAATTTTGGAGGCACTATCTTATAAGTAGTCATCCCAATTTTTGGTATGTAATCCCTTGTAATTTCATTAGCAGGTTTGGGTTTAGGTTTGGTGTCCTGTCTATAAAAGGGGTGACCTTTTACAGGAGAGTCATCTGAAGTTTCAGCAGTTGTTTCTGGTGAAGCAAAATCACTGCCATTTATACAGATGTGACTCTGGTCTTTTATTGGAATTACTTTTTTATGAGTAACTTCTTGTGTCTCAAGATTTTGTTCTATTGAAGTATCTTCACTCTCTTGATGCATTTCATGCATCACTTGAACATGGGAGTTGTTCTTATCTCTGTCGTGTTGAGGGACCAGTTCTCTAAATGTGGATGATTCAACATCCTGAGGAACATTAATTTCCTTCTGTACAGTCCTTCCCAAATCCAAAGTCTGGATTCCAACATCCTGAGTTTTTACTGTATCCAAGCCAGTTTGATTTGTTTTGTCATCTTGTTTTTCTGAAATCAGTTGAGGATAATTCCTATGACTTACAGAGATGTCATTTTTACATGCCTGGCAGTTTGATAGTCTGTCAACTTCAAGATTGTTATTTTCTCTAAAATCTACTGTTTTAATTTCAGCTGTCTGAAGTTCTTCTGTTCTTGGAAGGAGTTTTGTATCACTGTGATCTTTAAGTTAAAGAAAGATTCCAAAATTAATAAAAATTACAAAAAGATTCTCTCTTCCCTATTAAATCATGAAGCTCTGCATCCAGTATATTTAGTAACAATTACTATTTTCTTACTGATGTTAGTATTTTCCCTAACCCTTTTAAAGGCTACTTAAATACATGTTTATATTTGGTTTATATTGCCAAATAATTGTATTCTAACTCAGATATTATTCCTTAATAAAAAGATTACAGATGCCATGCATCAACCAAATAGAAAAAAACTAGTCTAGAACAATTTTTAAAGTACAGTAATTTCATGACCATAAGTCGCACCGGACCATAAGGCGCACCCCCTGAGAGTCGGCAAAATTCGCAACTTTGTAGATCATATAAGGTGCATCGGACTATAGGGCGCACTTTTTTTTTTGCAGCGAGGCTCTGCCCCCAGCTCCCCTTGCGTGATTGCTGGCCGAGGCCCCGCCTCAACCCGGCAGCCATGGGCCCCCGGGCCCGCCTCCACCCGGCAGGAGCGGTGCCGCAAGCCACCGGGGCCGCCTTCACCCGGTAGCCATGGGCCCCTGGGACTGCCTGGACCCGGCAGGAGCGGTGCCGCGGGTCCCCTGGCCCGCCTTCACCCAGCAGCCATGGGCCCCCAGGCCCGCCTCCACCCGGCAGGGGCGGTGCTGCCGGCCCCTGGGCCCACCTCCACCTGGCTGCCGCGGCACTGCCGGCTCCCCCCACGGCTCACAGCTCACACTTCCGGTTTGGCAAATTTCACAACTTTGTACATCATATAAGGCGCACCGGACTATAAGGCGCACTTCGAGGGAAAATTTTAGTCAAAAGGGTGCGCCTTATAGTCGTGAAATTACTGTACTAATGAATTTCAGTTCATTATATAGGCATCAGTGACTCAAGAGCTCAAGGACTATTCAATATTGAGTAAGATGCAGTTTTTATTTAGTTCCACATGCTTGTGGCTTCTGTTCTTCAGTTTTAATGTTACAAATCTTGTAACATTAAAATGCACCTTGTGTATTTGTACAAGGTAACAACTGAAAAACACAGCAATTTGCCAGACCTATTTTTCCTGCCCTTTAGTTGCCTGATAATTCAATTTTCTACCCTGGACTAAACATGTGATTATCTCCCAAACACATAAATATTTTCGTCAAATTGTTTAAAACACAATATTGGGAAAATTAAATTCTTCAGGAATAGTCATATGGAGTGTTATTTTTTTGGGGGGTGAGGGGGAATCTTCATTTCATGTATGCTATAAACCGTCAGTTAAAATTTATATCACATATAAACAGGACTTGTGTTGTTATGATTTATTAACAGAGGTGTACTGAGTAGAAAAGACTATAGAAGGCCTAATATATAAATCTGAAAATCAGTGTCACAAAATAGTAAAATAAATCAGTCAGGTCACTAAATCCACAGGGAAATTTATGACCCATTAGATGCACAGGATGTCGTCATTTTGTTTCAGATCAGTGTGTCACTTTCTTTTATTTGTGCTTATTTCTGCATTTTCATGCAGAAAACTCATTCTAACTTCATAAGCAAAGAACAACTGATGGCTTCTTCCCCAGTGGGATGTAGCAGCCATGTCACCCCACGTGGCAGGATTACCTTTGTGTCAGCCTTCCCCCTCCTCAGCACTGTCCTACCCACACCATCCTGTAACACCACAACACAGCTTTGACTACTGCTAAAACAAAAATATATTAAACCCAAAAAACACCAAACTACATCCAATTCTTGCCATCTCATCTCAAAGAAAATACACTACAGCTAGGGTAAAAAAAATCATCTGATGACAACAATTCAAGAGTTGACTACACAGCCATCTCTTCAAAGGAATAGAAAAGTTCAAGTTTCAAGTATTAACAAATGTGAACTACTCACCATCAGCTTTAACTTGATCTAAAATTTTAGGCTTCCTGTCTGTTTGAAATCCAGCATCCTCACTGCTTATCTTAGTCTGTAGTCCTCTGCAAAGCACAACAGTACATTAAATATGCTGGTACCATTCATTTCAGTAAACACAAGGAATGATGCAAGAGAACTGGCAATATTCTCCAAACACAGATGGACAAAACAGAACCACTCTGCCAAACACTGGAATACTCAACAGAATCGATTTTTTTTGAAAAAACATGAGGAAATGCTGCCATGATATTTTACCAAAATGACATGCAGCTCCACTTGCTTCTGTGTAAGCAGATGATCAGTCTTCCCTTCTCTTCTCCCCCTCCTTTTGTTTACATGTGCAGTTTGAACAAGCCACTTTCCAATGGCAATTCCATTCCAGTGAAGCCACAATGGTTTTTCACTCATATAAAGTGTTCTGATAACACCAATCTAAATTGTGTCTCTGACTTTGTCCCCACCATGCTGCATGAGACACTGACTGTGTATGAACACATGAACTGAGCAGTACAGACTTCTCAAAGTAGTCCCTTTCAAGAAACACATTGAGAACAGCAAAGGAACACACACAATATGTCACTTGCATACTAAACATCTTGGAAATGCATGCAATATCTATTTACCTCATTTCATGGGAGACAAGAGAACTTCAAAAATACTGAATAAAAAACTCATCTTTTTAGGGACTGGGGGACATATTAAATCTTTGGCTTCAAAAGGTAAATGAAAAAGGAAAAAATACGTAAAATTTCTTAATAAAAAGTCATTAAAACTTCAAACTTTGTTCAAGATATTTTTATAATATCTAGTTAGAAATACTGGCATTATGAAGATTCCAAATTATTCGCCACATCAAATCCACTAGTTGTCAGAATCAGTGCATTGAGTTGACACATCTGCTTTGAATAATTTAAAATTATACATTTCTCAATAACCAGCCATGCTTGTGTTGCCTGTATAGTCCCAAACATACTATAAGTGTCCTACAAACCGCTGAACAGGAGTATATGCTCTCAAAATTATTGTTGGAAGAAAGTTAAAGCTCAGTCCTCCTACACTCTGTACTCTTGCTTAGCTCCATTCCTTTTAACATAGCTGGGTGAAATTATTAACAACAGGCTAAACTAGATTTTAAATAGGAATTTAAAAAAAATCAAATCAAAACCCACCAAATCCAAAAGCTCCAAAACACCACAGAGTATCATTATAGAAATCAGTGGTTTTGAGCAGAATATTTTGCATATATTCCTAGTTTGATTTTAAAGAAAACACTTCTCAAAGTAGCTAGATCTTATATATAAGATCAAAATTAAGTTTTCTAGAAATATGTCAGAGAAACCCCACTCCTCTTTTTGGAATCCCCAAAATAATTCAGGAAGCAATTGCCAAACTGAAGCCAGAGTGCAATCTACCTGATTGTCACCAGGATTATATGACATGAAAGGTTACTACCAATTCATAGGGGGAAAGGAAAGAAACATCCCCTGGACAACTAGGCAAACTGGCCCAATAACACAGGCTTAATAAATTGCAAATTCGAGACAATTTATCAGATCTCCAAAGAGGAGAAACACCCAAGCAACTGGGACAATATTCACCAGGACAGAGTATCAAACATTTTTGCAAAGCCACATTTGACCTTGGACTGACAAAAACGTCCCTTCAAATACAAGTTAAACCTCTCTTTACTACCTTGAAAGTTCTTGGCTACCAGGGCAGTCTCACATTTTGGCTTCAGTACAATAATCGAAATAGTTCTTTCAATTTAATTTGGGAACAGTAGCCAGCTTAGTTGCCCCAGGGAACAGAGAAATAGTGAATTACATTAACACAATGGGACTTCTCTGGACAATCAACATTTATTTCAAGCAGGCACTAACTCATGTTGGAAACCTGCTGAGTCAGGTAGTTTAACAAACATGCTGAAGGGCAAAGGTATAGCATCACCAGAAGGGAAAAAGAGCGGTTCAGGAAACTAATGTGTTTATTCTTTAAAAAAGCTGGATTAACTTGTTTTCCTGCGAGCAAATGGATTGAGACAGGTCAAGACCACATATAAGGAAAAGAAAAAACAAAAATTAAAGCCAAACAAATATGCAAGCAATAAGAATCATACCCAAAAGAACAGAAACGGTTGCTGTATCTGTTATCCCCCATCTGCAAGAATGAATTTGTATATTTTTATTTAACTAATCAATTAAAATTTTTTTTGCAGCATGCTGCTCTAGTAAATACACTGGGCATTTTAGAGCTGGGTTCAGCTTTTCTGAGCTCCAGCTGTTTGAGTAGTAAGGAAAGGGAAGATTAAACAGAATGACTGCAGTACATTTCATTGTCATTTTTGTTGAAAAGCTTTGTGAATTACTGTGCACAGAAGAGTGCTACAATGAAAGCTAAGCATATTAAAGCTCATTCCTCTCTCACAATTCTCTACTCTGTGCTTCATAATGAAACAGCACTCAGCATTTTATTTGCCTCCCCCATTGTCCCCCCAATGCTCCTTTCTTTGTCACAAAACGTACTTACTTGCCATCTGTGCTCATATTTTCTTGTTTTTCTTCCTTGAAGCTTTGCAAGTTGTCTATGGGAACACTGCCAGGAACAGGAGCTGATGAAGCAGGATCATTTTTGTCATTTTCCAGTGGTACCTCAGCAGAGCTGAAGGCTGCAGTAACCTCTGCTATCCCAGGAGAGGTGTTGGTGCTTCCACTGTCATCTCCCTGTTGCACACTTATCTCTTCCCTTTCATCAATTTCTTCCAGATTGTATTCTGAGTTCCTTACATCTACACTCACAAAAGAAAGGAAAAGAAAGTAAAAATACCCCCAAACCAGGAAAACCCAAACCAAGCCACAGCTCTCAATGCAGGTTGTAGATTAAAAAGGACTGTTCAAGGCAGCCTAAAAGTCTGAAGAAGGAAAACTGACTTTTTTCACAATTCAGGTAAATTTTTAAAAAATAATTTTAAAAAGAGATCCATTCAGACTTCACAGAATTCTGTTTATTTTCAATTCTTTCTCTTGACACAAGAATATCACCATGCTACTGTCCATCTGGTTCTGTATCTGTACCTACTGTAAAATATTTTCCATATTTAACCCAAATGTTGAATTAAGATTGTTAAATATATTTTTAATTATTTCATAGCCCCAAATGTCATGGACAGATGCTTTTACCCATACTTCTTCCATTAGCTCTCCAAAGAGTTTTAAAATACACAGTTCCTCTATATCAGAGTAGGAATGTTCAAGAATGTTCAAGAGTTACAGAGTAACCCAAATATCAATTTTTCCCATGGTTTGAACAAGTCTTCATCACCACTATCAAAAGTTTCCCATAACCATCCTAAGTGTATTAAAGTGTCTCGTGAAGTGCTTCATGTTACGGTAGAAAAAGAAAGTTCATAGGAAAGTGTTAATCCATAAAAATACTGACATTTGCAGCCAGAGTACAGTTAAACTAAAAGGCTGAGTTGCTGGATTAGGACATAAATAAATCAGTGTACTTGAAGTTAAACTAATAAATACACCTGCCCAGGGTACTCCCATCAGCTTTGGGTGCAGTGACACCTGTTAGGAACAAGCCTTGCACTCGGACAATTAGGTTTCAGTCTAAGTACAGTAATTTCACGATTATAAGCCACACTGAGTATAAGCCGCACTTCTGGGTTTCAGCAACTTTTTGGTTTTTTGTCCATATATAAGCCGCACCTGATTATAAGCCGCATGTTACAATACAGAGTGTGATAAAAGGTATCTGTTCTATCACCATCTGTTGAGGGTGGGCACAGTGATCCTTATCTCAATGGCAGATAATCTGCTAATGGGCCATCCATTGAAACCAGGCAGGGCATTGTTCTTTATCTTTTCACAACCCATCCTTCCTCCAGGGAGTCATTGTCTGCTAATGGCCCATTGAGTCCCACTGTGTGACTGATAAAATTACTGCATCCCATTGGAAGTTGCTCCAGCCAGGGGGAAGAGCCCAACATTTCTTACCAAGATAAAAACAGAAGTTTTGGGACACTAAGGTAGCCCCTTTCTCCACTGGACTCCAGTGGAAAACCGGATTTCTCCACATCAACACTGGACCTCCAGAGGGAAACTGCACCTTGTACAGGAGCACTGCTCCAACTGAATCACATCTGTCACTGCAAGACGACTGCAACCACCATTTAATGGGACTGCTACCAACACCCTGCCTGACGGGGTGTCAGGTTGTACTCTGACTTTGTCAGGGTTTAGAGTTTGTTTCTTTGTAGTACTGTATTTCTATTTTAATTTCCCTAGAAAAGAACTGTTATTCCTAATTTCCATATTTTTACCTGAAAGCCCCTTGATTTCCAAATTATAATAATTTGGAGAGAGGGGGTTTACATTCTCCATTTCAAAGAGAAGTTCCTGCCTTTCTCAGCAGACACCTGTCCTCCAAACTAAAACAGCAACTTTTTGTTCTTTGTCCATATATAAGCCGCACCTGATTACAAGCCGCACTTTGGGTTCGGACCAAAATTTTAGTCAAAATGGTGCGGCTTATAATCGTGAAATTACTGTAATATCAGTAGATTTCCAAGTATAAGCCAAAGTCAACAAAGAAAACAAAAAGGAATACTGGAAAGTCGCAGATCCCAGAGTACAAAAAAAGTTAGACTGACTTTTCTTAGCAGCTCTAGTCTACAATGGTACAGTACCTCTAGAGAAGTACAGTGTTACACAAAAGTTATAAGAGGACGCATGTATTGGAGAAAGGCTCAGTACAGAACAGAAACTTTGAAGTTTACAATAGGGTCACTAGCTAAGAGTAATACCAAAGAAACTCAGAATTATGGGGAAACTACAAAATACAAATATTTTACTGTTTAGTTCTTGGTTTAATATTGCAATCTTGTAATAGTGCTTTGCAGTTGCGCATTAAGCAATGTGATCAACACATGCCATAGTGCTGAATGCAGAGTGGATTTAAATCCCCAAGGAAAGAAAGGCAGGACTGCAAAGCGGTGCAGGTAAGCTCCTTCCATGTGGTTTCAGCATAGGACAATGTGACAAATATGTCACATTGGTATTACAGGACTCCTACAGGGTCTTCTCTTCCTTTCATCTTCCACCCTATTCCACCTAGGGAAAACTCACACTCAGCAGCCTCATACTTTGGGGGATCATTTTAGTGATGGCAGTATAATTTCATATGTGACAAGTTAAATATAAATGTCAAAATGAACAAACAAAGCATAACAGAATATGAGCAAACACTGAACTGGCTAAGATTATCCCACAGCCTGTAACTGGCACTCTAGAACATCACCTCTGGTGAGACCTATTATGACATGGGCCTGAGCCATCACCAGCTACAGGAACAAAGACTGAGATTTTCAGTTTAAATACTCTATGGAAACCTGAATTATGCAACAAAGAATAGCGAGGACTTCTGACAAGAGAACTGGAAGCATTCTGGAGCTGCTATGGCTTTGTGCCCAGGCACTGCTGTCATTTCTCTGCTGCTTTTTCTCTGGAGAGGAGTGTAACAAAGACCCAGTTGTATCTCCTAGGATGGAAACTTAGCTTGGGTTGGTAGGAGACATTCCTGACATTCCTGCTATGTGAAAGTCTGTTCTTTGCTGTGCTAGAAACACTTCAAGCGTTGGAGTGGACTAACCTGACCTACAAATGGATAATACCAAAGAAAAAACAGCCCTCACACTTCTTAAAAAATGCTCTACCTCGTTTGTCAGCATAACATCAGCCTTGCTTGCTAGTGGATTTTCATCTGTTGCTGGGTCTCATTTCAGACCTGGGCCATCACTGCTGCAGCAGAATAAAATCTGAATACATTTGAACACAAACAACATTTAACAAACATCTTTCACTTACGTCATGCAGGTAACTCCCTAAGGAGTTACCTAGAGCAGTTCAGATTCTGATTTGTTTCCAAACCCTCAGTTTATAGCTTTTACATGCAACCTATTTCTAGGAAGAACTTACAACAATAGTGGCTATATATTGTTGCCTATTGCTTATACACCCTATCCATAGCTTCATATGCAATATAAATTGCATTTCTACCTGCATATAGTTTATTTGCTTAGAACATTAGTCACCAGGTTTAAAGTAGCCCTAAACCAATAGAGGTACAGTGTGTCACTGTGAAGGTAGACACATAGATACATACACACAGACATATATATACACATATACACACACACACCCCCCTAATGACTGACATAGCAACTGCAAGTCTCCTTTGAGCAGTAAGAATACCCTCTGCCCAGCAGAGAACAGGCTGGTGCTACTCTGTGAGTTGTCATGCTTGTAAGCACCAGAGTTGGAAAGCCTGACTACATCATGCAAATCTGCTCTTGACTCTACAGCCCCTAACAAGGTGCTTAAGAAATACTGCAACCAATACGATTATATCAAGTGATTTGCTTGATGGAAAATTTTATGAAAATCTCTAATTTCAAAATTTGTTTTGAATACTGTTTTACCATCTTCCCTAGAAAAATAAAGACTAAGCATAATTAAACTTTCGGAAGGTGAACAAAAATCATAATTGATAAAGAAAATTGTTGTTTATAAACCCAAACATTCACATTACTTCTCTGTCAATGTTTATTCTAGCAGATATGTGTCCTCAAACTACTTTTGTCAAGGTACACACTGTTTTTACACCATGGGAAAACTGCCATTTCACAAGAGAAATGTTGCCTATTCCATACTACATAGCTCCACTTATGTATATGTGTTTAAGTACTGCACAGCTAAGAGACACCAAATTGAACATTTGCAGTGGTTCATTTTAGGGCAAAGAGTAACACTATATTTGCATCTTAGGTTTTTTTGCTTATTTGCTGAAGTAGCACTGCAGAAGAGAGAATGCCAGTCACAGCCAAACAAAAACTAACAATGCTGCCCAGATGCCTTACAATCAAAGCAGCAGCAACCCAAACGGAAGGAACTCCAGTTTTTGTAAAGTTAAAATTATGTCCAACTTTGCAATTTAAGTGATACTGAGCTGTTTTAACCATTTAAAAAAAATAACCAAACATGGATAATTTTCAGACTAGGACCAGCACAGATGTGCTGCATCTGATTTTGCTGCAGGTTAATATTGGTTCTCACAGCAAGAGGGACTTTGCTAAAAGGACCCTTTATACAGAGGCCTCAAGACAGTTTCAGAGATGCCACCAGAGAGCAGCAGTATCCCATGAGAAAAAAAAAAGGCAATGAAGCTCTGCTATGTGACTTCTACATACATTTAAAAAAAACAGCACTACATTAAGTCTTCAGCAAAGGACACTGCATGAAGGCACAAGGAAAACCAGAGACAAGTTTGTCACTAACTGCAGAGGAAAATCCAAGGGTTCAAGAAAGACTGCCCTAAGCCCAGTAAAGATGATTACCTTTTTCTATTTCTTTCCATTACAGTTTAAATTAAAGTATTTAATTATAGAACTCAAATGCCTCAAGCACAAGTTTCTAAATCTATGGGAAAATAAACAAGCCATTTCTTCCAAGTTCAGGGGTGCTTATCTACACAGCACTTGGACATTACAGTGATGAGAAAGGCAAAAATTCTAAAACAGATCAACAATCTAAAGTTAGAAACAAGTACAAGAAAGATAAAACACTTGATTTAAAATCACAGTATTATAAACTTGTTCATCTTAGACCCACTGCATGTAGATAGTTTTAAACACACAAAATTCAGTACTAATTTAAAAAATCACTCAGAATTGATTATTCTCTTTCATCTGCTACAACAGCTAGGACAAGGAAAGGTTACAACTTTGTTAGATCTTCAACCCCACAGTACAGGTTCCTACTCCCATTTATTACATTACATATTGTTTCCACGTAATTTTTTTGCAATAATTTACATAAATTACCCTAAACACAAACCAAGCCCAAATTTACTGATCACTGATTTTTTATTTTTACCCCCTCACCAGAGACCTAGCATCCTAGCAGATGACTTTTTCAGCTCTTGTGGTACATTTTTGCTTTACCACTCCAAACAATTTGACTGGCATCCAGAATAAAACAGCTGGAAAACCACTTAAAAATTCCTGTCAACTAGCACAGTAACTGAGTGATTAGCCTCCTATAATGACAGCAGCACTCCACAGGCTTAGCATTTATATACTTCATTCTTATTAAATGCATTGAAGAGTTATTTTTTCAGACTGCATTGGCACTAATTATTCTAAACACTTCTGCAAATTTTAGAAGACTTCTAGATGTTGCATCTTGTAACTGAACTCTACAGTCTGGTGCTTACAAACAACAGTATTTCACAGTACAAACTGAATAAATTTTAAAAAGCACTATGTTCAGCACCTAAATAATTGTATTTTAAAGAGCTATACTTCCATACATCACATTTTTCCCATAACACCCAACAAATAATTTAATGTATAAACAACTATTTATGCATTCCATTTGGATTTACAACTTATGTTTTCAAAGGCTGTTCAGATGCCAACCAAAAGCCAGGCACAGATTTACTCCTGCCCCTGTGTTATGCAGGTCAAGGGCAGCACAAGGCAGGGTTCTAAAAACAACACTGGGCTTTAGCTTTTGAAAAGCTTATTATGAGGTACAGAAAAAAAAACCCAGAAATTCTGGATAGTTCTCTTTAACTTGTGAGGAAGGAGAGAAAACAGGGATAATGTTTAGTTTATTAAATGCAAAGCATAGATACCAATACAAAATATATTGTATTTTTTTCCGTAGACAACAGGGGTAAAAAATACCCTTATTTTGGAAGGAAAACTTAATTGAACTGAAGCATTACAATTAATTCTATAGTTATGACACATCTATAGTATAGTAATTCATTACTATGAAGTAAATTTTATCAGTACTCTTGTAGAAAGAACCAACCTGTTTCAGGCTTCATTTCAGTGGCTCTTCCTTCTGCTTTAGTGGAGGCTGATTCTGTTGACTCTGTTACTGCAAAAAGTGAAGCAACATTCTTTACCACCTCTCATTTTCAGCACCAACAAAAGTCCTAGATAAAATATTAGACTGTGGTCATACAGACTAGTGATTTCTTCAAGAAACACCCTTAAATCCACTAGTGCTGATTGTCACATTTTCCAGATATTTTAACCTCAATTCTTAGGTAGTTTTGAACCAGAAAATTGGATTTTTGATCAAAGAGAAGAATTACTAGAAAACAAGCGGACTTTCTCTGAGATTCTTCTAGTTAGTCCATTAGTCTAGTTAGTCCAATAGTCTATTACTCTCTCTGATCCAGAGAAGCTAATGGTTTCTCTCCACCCTAAGCAGTCCACTTGAGCAACAAACACAATTCTATACTTAACTATAATTAATATGGTATTGTCTGGGTTTTTTCCTGATCTGCATGCTCTAAATACCTCTCTCTCACTTGTGGGAAAATAACAGAAGACTGGTGAGGAGGATTGCAAACACACTCAAGAGACTTGCAGTAGGGGTGCAAAACCCCAGATTTATCATATTAATTGCTGCTTAGTCTTGTGTGTTTCACAAGTGGAACACCTGTGTTCAGCTAATATAGGTGTGTGATAGACCTACAAGGCATCTTATGGGACATACTGGAGATTACTGCCCTGCCGTGGGAAAGATCAAAGCCCTGTGTAAATACACCTGTGTGAATCCCTGACACAGAGGGAAGGAAGCAGGTTTGGCCATCATCTGGCGCAGACTGAGCTCTGCAGTGCCAGTGTTTCCCCCCGGGTGCCTCTGCCCAGGCACTGCTTCGAGGCTTCCCGTTAGTGAGGTAACAAAGATAAATGCATTCTTAGCATCTGCAGTTTTGTGGCTGCCCACTTGAGGTTATCTCATAAGGTGGCATTACTTTCATGTTTAGCCAGCTATACTTTCTGTTGCCTGCCAATTAAACAGCATAAAAAGATTACCAGGCTCATTAGTGCTCTCACTTTGATCTTCTGGTGCTCTAGAGGGTGGTGAGGGCGCCTTGCGCTTCATCCTGCGCAGAGAGGAGTTCACGGAAGCGGTGTCACTGAGCGGCAGGGAGCCCTTCCTCACCAACCCCACAGAGGCCTGGGAAGGGACACAGGGCACAACATTATCAGCAATCAGTGAAAAACAGAAAAATAGCTCCAGTAATTATTCCCCAGAAGTATTTATAATATACGTTTGGGAAAGAGAGAACATATTACCAAACGTATTGTGTTTTTCATCTTAAATCCTCCAAGGAGTTGTTTTTAAAAGAAAGATTTTCTCAAGTAATTGAATATATTCACAGAGGTGCAACATAGAGCAATAAAAGAAAATCAGTTGTTACCTGTAGTGTAAAACAGAATTTTAAATCTTTTATGCCCAAAGGCTATTCTAGAAACCCAAAATAAATCTTTTCTAAAAGTAGCTAAAATCATTGTGGAAAGAAGTTTCAACTACACCCCACCATAACAACATAACACAGTGTTTCCTTCTCCATACTTTCAACAGCAGTCCTAATTGACCTGTATACATAACTATTATGAATTTCTTTCCCTCCTTGAAATACCCAAACTTTCATAAAAATTTTTGGAATGCCTGATTTCAAACCTTATCAAGTACAACTGTCTTATAACATTTAACAAATTTAGTAAGTTGCAAAAAAGTTATAGTACCTACTGATGTTACAGCATAGCAATGTCCTCATTATTGCAGCAAAAATAAAAAATGTTAATTCACAAATTATCAAAACGATTTAAAAAACCGACAAAGGACACCTGCTGAAGACCTCATATTTTATAATACAGCTGTCCAATTGAATTTTAAGCTGTTTAAGAAACACATTCGCTGTCTCAGAAAGACAGTAGCTGTAAATTTGCCTGCCATTCTTAACTACAGTTTGCCTTATGCTGAAGAAAATTATATCCACATCTACTAGACAGACAATGTTCAGAATTCCAGCAATAAAGGAATGCATTTTGAAACTGGACACAGCTGCCAGTTTCTGTAGTAATTCTGATTCCTATCACTTGTCTACTCAACAATATAATAAAATCCTGCAGTGACATTCATTTCTGTGTAGAAGCATCCACAGAGCAGTTGGGTGTGGGGTCAGCTCCGGAGAACTTCTCTGTGCTTCAATTAACCAGCCCACTTCACAAAGCACAATGCCAAGGAACAGAGAAGATATAAAAACACCTACATATTCTTGTTTCACTGGCAATCCTTTCGAAAACGTCAGACAATAGAATTGTTGACCGTGTCAATTTCCATGGAAAAAGATGCTTATCATTTAGAAAGCTACCACTGAACAAATATCCAAAGATTCCACACTAAGTGGGATATGAAGGACCAAAAGCTAGAGTATTTGGTTGTATACAATCAAATCTATAAATTACAACAGAAAAGGTACTGTAACAAGGTGTGCGTCAGGCAGTGTTTGCCTGAGAGACAAATCCCGTGAGACTGCAATACAATGCCTGAACAAATGAACAGGGCTTTGAATGGAAAACTATCCTCTGAGCCACCCTGCGCACCCTCAGTCATCTGCTTTGTCCCACCCTGGTATCAGGTACAACAGATCCACAGCTACTGCTCTAGAACGAGCTCCACTGCCCAAAAACATACACACAATTCCACCCACCAACCAAGCAAGCAACTCAAACCTTTTACAGCAAAGCAAGACTCAGGCTTTAAGACAGAAAACACAAAGCACAAGGTGAAACATTCTTTTAAGAACACCGGAGGACAGGAACACAGCACTCCTAATTAAAAATACTTGCATGCTTGACTAGTTTTTAAACAAGTCAGTTTCTAGATTAAAATGTCACACAACAAAAAACACTTTACATTTTTATAATTCCTTATTCACAGTTCCAAAATAGCTCTTAAGAAGTAAAAATCATTAAAAGTATTCAGTCTTTGAATTTATTCAGGAGGGGATATCAAATGCAATATACAGTAATTTCACGAATACAAGCCGCACCAATTTGACTAAGATTTTGCTCCTAAACCGGAAATGCGGCTAATAATCAGGAGCGGCTAATACAACCTCAGAAGTGCCTGCCAGAGTGCTGAGCCGAGCAGCTGCAAAGTCGGCATTTTGCGATTGTTACAAATCGCTACTTTGTTGCACCGCGGGTGGAGCCTGGCTCCGTGTAGGCAGCACGGGGGGCGGGGAGAGAGGCGGGAGAGCTCTTTCCTCCTCTGCCACAGCCCAGGGGAGAGACGGGGGGGGCCCGGCGCCGCCATTGCTGCAGCTCGGGGAGGAGAGGGGGGACCCGGGCCGCCCCTACCGCGGCCCGGGGAGGAGAGGGGGGACCCGGGCCGCCCCTACCGCGGCCCGGGGAGGAGAGGGGGGACCCGGGCCGCCCCTACCGCGGCCCGGGGAGGGGGGGGAAGCCGGCGCCGCCATTGCTGCGGCCCGGGGAGGGTGGGGGGAAGCCGGCGCCGCCATTGCTGCGGCCCGGGGAGGTGGGGGGGAAGCGCGCGCCGCCATTGCTGCGGCCCGGGAGGGGGGGGGGAAGCGCGCGCCGCCATTGCTGTGGCCCGGGGAGCCGACGGGAGCCCCGCGCAGCCATTGCCGCGGCTCGGGGAGCCGACGGGGTGCTTTGTCCCCGCCCGCCGCCGCCGCGGCAGGAGCGGGGAAACTCCGTCCCTGCCCGCCGCCGGCGCCACGGGCGCGGGAAAGCTCCGTCCCCGCCCGCCGCCGCTGCCGTAGGAGCAGGGGAAGCTCCGTCCCTGCCTGCCACCGCAGGGCAGCGCCGACCCGGGGTGACCGAGCCCAGGGGCAGCGGCGGCCGGCCCCGAGCTGCAGCACCGTGCTGGACCACCTGGCCCCGTCAGCGGCCCCTAGCGGGCCGAGCCTGCACAGCCTTAGCTCAGCCAGTAAACCCTGCCCTCCCGCCGTTCTGTTAATAATTGCACGCGGGTCCTCGCTGCGAACGACAGAGCGGCTTATATTCGTGTGCGGCTTATCTATGGACAAAAACCAAAATATTTGCCAACACCCAGAGATGCGGCTTATAGTCAGTGCGGCTTGTATTCGTGAATTTACTGTAATTTCCCCACATGAGGCTTGTTTTGTTGCTGAAGTATTTCCTCCTCACAGTTGGGCAGCTGTGTTTGTCTCCTGTCTGGCAGCTGTGCTCAGGCTGCAGTCCCTGTGCTCTGCACAAAGCCACATCTCCCTGTTCCGAGGTCTGCACCCCTTGTGCCTCACTCAGGCTCTCTCAGCTCGGCTGGCACCGAGCTCTGCGCACGCTCGCTCGGCTGAACAGATGCCACCAGAGTTCCCTTCTGCACACAACAAGTGTCTGTGTAGGGGGGGGATAATGTTCTCAGCATAAGAGCACAAATGCTACTTGAAGATTTTTATAAGCCTTTCTACTGCCCTTTGCATCCAAAGAAACAAACAATTTGCAAAGAGAGATTTCAAGAAAGTACTAAATGTTCCAGTTAAGGTTCAAGTGTTGAACAGATTTTCTCAGGAATTATTCAACATATGAATATTAAGAGCTTTCAAATCCTAACAAAGGCTGTAATGTGAAAATAGTACTTTAAACAGATGGAAAAAAATTAAAATAATGTCATTAAGACATATCTGACAAAGCTTTGGAATATACATCTGGGTGTTCATGTGTCATACCAACTGCCTATGATAACCGGTGTTTTATCAGCTCCATTTAAATTAAAATTCTTGTTAAGATCACTAAAGTAATTAACTGTGTTTATGCAGAAACACCAGTGAACTCTGTCATAACTTCTATAACATATGCAGGAGTTCTACTTTTAACACCATACAACACCCTCTTCATCCTGCAACAAGGGGGGATATGAAAACTTTTTAGTCTCAAATCTGGCACCAAATCCCACCCAAAGCAAACACTAGTAGAGGTCAGTGCTTCCCAAGTTTCAGCCTCTATAAGCAGTGGTAGACATAGTGCCTTGCACTTCCTCATTTCAAAAAAGCAAAAAAAGTTAATTAAGCCACAGTAATTTTGAAGTTGCAATGGAAGCAAAAAAAAAAAAAAAAAAAAAAAAAAAAAAAGCATTTGGGACAGAATATAGAGGTAGTGGAACATTTCCGTGTGCTGAAAAGCCTACCTCACACCGAGGGTCACTACAGAGATTTTCTTATCACCACATCCTACGTCTTGCTCCGTATATGTATCTATGTTTAACAGAAATACATAGGTGGCTGTATCATGCAGGAATAGCAAAGCACGTTGCTACTCATATTGCTACTACTTCTTTCTTCCCTTTGTGTATGCAGGTAAACATATGTCCCAGGAGTAACAGCAAAAAATATGTATTTGACCCTACAATAACTCATGCATTCAATTTCTATTACATGGCTTAAGCTTCCCAAAACACTCACACTTATCCTAAGTACTACAAAGGAAGTAATATATCTCTGATCCATTAAATATATCTCTGATCCAAATAAAAGACCGAGAATATATTTGGAGAAACTCAGCTAGTGGTATTCTCTACAAACAGCCAATATGACTACTTTCTCCTAGGATTTATCTTGCTGGTACAGATGCAAATACAATAAAGGAGTAAAGTTATACATTTGATATACTGAAAAGTGGATGCATGCAACATTCACCACCAATTCTGAAACATCTCAGAATAATATCAGATTGTCTTCATGCAAACTTTGGGTAGTCCTGAGCACACTTCTCCCTGGTAACCCTGATTCTACCCAAAATTTCCCTGCTGTCCACAGTGCTTAAGTGCATCATTGCCCAGTTTCTCCTTTAAAGAGCTGACCATCAAGTTGCAGGCAAGCAAGCCTCTGGTGTAATTTCCCCAGCATAGAACTCACCCCCACAGAAATCCTAACTAAGTTGTCCTGTGACAACAGCTAAAAAAAAAATCTTTTCAGAAGTACTCTATGGTTTAGTTGCTTCCCACCCTTTCCCCATCTTTTTCTTCTTTTTTAAGAGGTAGCCTGGAGATTTAGATTTCTTTAGGAGCTAGGTTTGTGTAAGTAGCAGCAATTTTTATTTCTACTGTAAATGTTTTAACTAAAAATCATCACTTAATTGTTCCTACCTAAGCATAGTTTACACGTGTTCCTAACAATAACTGTAAACAGAATAAGGAGAAAAACATTAATGGGATAAAATGCAGATGTATCAGTCTAGCTTTTATAAATAAAGCAGTAGGAAGAAAATCAGCCAAGGCATTTTGAGCACAATCAAATGTTTTTCTTTTAAAGAAGTGTTATTACTAGAAAATTGCAACCACTTTTATGAAAACAGTGAAGATACACACACTAAATTATACAACAACACTGCAAAAATCCTTGAGAGTCCTCTCTACTCGCAAGTGTATTTAAACTTGCTAGTTCTAAACATACTTCTGACAAGAGTCATCTTGCCCAGAACTAGAACTGACAAATAAGTGAGGGATTCCAATATTAGGGACTAACGTACTTATTTCCCACCTGATTGAACAGAGAAATTTGCTGGACAAACATTAACCATTTAAGCTTACTAGGCATTCCCAAGTCTCATGTAGAAAAGTAAGCAAATCATGCAATATAGTAACTTGTAAAAGGTACCCTGACATCCACTGTACTATTTTCTCCCCTAAAAATAGGGCCATGTCCCTAAAAACTAATTTTATAATCACCTTGAAATGGAGGCAGAAAAAATTCCAACCCTCATATCAGAATGTAACTACTCACACAAGGAGAAAGCAGTTTCTTTAATGGAAAAGTAGCAGAGAAGCAGTAGGAGGTAAACATTAAACCCCTTTTTCATACTGTGAGAAACTGGACTACAATATGTTGAGAATTTGAAGAAAGACAACAGTGAGAACTCTGTTCCCTTAAAGTTGGCTCATTTCATGTTGTCTGATATTACTACTTTCGCACATTTCTCTCAAAACAAGGCAGACAATTCATCCAGGCAAAACCGACATTTCACTTTGTCTTCCTTGTGGATGTTACAAAAGAGGTTTGTCCATCATAGAGCCCATGCAGGTCATCCTGGTCCATAGAAGAAATAAAGTATGTATCCAGTCTGCCAAGTGAACTGAAGGGCAGGCTATGGAACTTAGGCACTGTTAAAAGCAGTATGATTTGCAATGAAAGGCTTCTTGTAAACAAAATGAGGTTAAAAGTAATACTTAAAAGAAAAAAAAAAAGTATATCTTCACTTTTGTAAATTAACTTCATTGGATACTGAAGTAGCAGTGAAATTCCCAGACACACCAAATATCCCAGTGAACACACCAATCAGCCTGGTGAGCAACCTGAGAGAGACCAAGTCCTACCAGCAGAACACCCATTTTCAACAGCAGAGAACATGATAGACCAAATTCTTATATTGTTTACAATTAAATACTTGCAATCCAGTGTGACCATTATACTGGCCTCATTTACTGAGAGCTGACCTGGATTAAGTGAGACCTTTTGAGATAATTTGGTCCAACCTTCTGTTGAAAACAGGTTCTTATGCTTCACTATTGGTTATTGCCAGAGCCTGTCAAGGAACATCTCAAACATTTCCAACAAAGAAGCTTCTACCATTTCCTATGAGTGACCTATTCCAACAGTCTCACAGTGTTCTCACAGTGGTGAGTTTTGTTCTTCAGTCTGAATGGAATTTCCTCTGGAGAAGCTAATGCCCATTGGTTCTCCTCCTGCCACATGCACCCTTGTGAAGAATATACCTCAGATTTCCCAGTAGCACTGTCCAGATACCAGAAGAATGTGATTAGATACCTTCTTTCCATCAAACATTTATTCTCTCCAAACCTTTAAACATCATGGTGGCATGTTTTCAATCTCTGTCTTTTAACTGCAGGAAACAAATCTGGACACAGTAGTGCAGGCATAGCACAAAATTACTGAGCACACTAGATTCAAGGTGGATGATGCGACCACACCCCAGCCTGTACTGGTGCTTGGGATTACTTCACTCCAGACAGAGAATGTCATATCCATCTTTTTAAAATCTCATTCAGTGTCACTGCTTCCCTGAGTGGTGGCTGGAGCACCTGCCTCTCTGCCCATTTTGGGGAAAGCTTGTTGAAGGTGGATTCAGTTCCATGATGCAGATTGTTTATAAAGATATTTAACAGTATTGGTCTTACTACCAGCTTCTTGGGAATTCCACATTACAACCAGTCTGACTTGGGCCCATTATCCCCACTGTCGGAACTGCAGCCACTTACTGTCTTATTTTGTGTTTTGTCTGTCCAGCTTGTATCTTGCTTTTTCAACAAAAAAAATTGAGGTAGACTGTGATGAATACCTTGCTAAAATAAAAGGCAGATGACTTCATCCTTTACCCTTGGATTTCTGCTTGCCACTAATTTAAAAATTTCTTGCTCTTGACATCTTCTGCCCCTTGGAACACCAGGCTTGCTTTTGCACTCCTAAGAGAACATCTGCATGTCCAAGTATCTGTGTAATTCCTTCTGGGAACTGTTCTGCCCCCTTTTATTTTTGCACTTGTTCTTTCAGTAGCACATTTAAATAAGACTGTTTAAAAACATGTAAGTCTTTTTTTTAATGTCTATTCCTATTCTCATTTAGGAGAATGGACTACTCTTGTACTGCAGGAAGGCTGTCTCTGAAAATGTCTCAGTACTCTTCCAAGCAGCAACTTTATTGTCCAAGGAAGTCTCCCACAGGATCCTTATCAGGAGTTCCCTGATCAAGTTGAGCAATATGTACTATGCTAATTTAAATGTTTAGATGATAGAAAGGTAGATACAAAAACACAAACTATTTTACTTGAATTAATAAATTCAAAGGAAAGAGTAAATATTTGTCCCATTTAAGTCCCAAGCACTATATTTTCTAATAAACCACTGTGCAATCAAATCCCAATCAGAGAGAAGTCAAATTAAAAAAAGCATGCCAAAGGCTTCTAAGTTGTAAGTTGCACAAAGTAATACAAAATAGAAAATATCCACAAAAATTTAACTTAATCTGGATGTCCTCTCTTTGTAAGCTATTCAATTTCAGTCAGATCACTTTAGATCAGTAAGAAATTACAGTACAAAATAATAAATCTTAGCAATTGTTTGAGTGACAGCCAAGCAATCATACATTACTTTTAGACATAATAGAATATTAATCATTTAAAGCACGTTAACATTAATAAGCTACTTTTTAAGAACTTGAATTCAATTAAAAGAGAAACACAGTGCAGTAAAAAATCATGATTTTCTTATTCTCCCCAAAGGTTCCTTTAACTAAAATTGAGAAAGAAACCTTTGTCTTCTTCAAATGATAAAGCTTTTCAGCAGGACACAATACACAAAGGCAGAACTTCTGTTAAACAGTGCTCTCTTGTGGTTCTGTGCATCAGTGAAAGACTAAATCATTGTATAAAGGTAGTCACAGCCTGAAATTTCTTGTCACCAAGTCTAACTCAAAATAAATCCCTCAGACTTGGATTACATTTAGTTCTTCACTTAACTTATCTAGCATGTCAATAACCTCATATCTAAAGACCACCTTTAAATACTGTATTCAAAGCAAAGTAGGAAATACAAATATGTATTAAATTTTGAACCTAGATCTTTAACCAGAATTCACAATTGACAATATGTGTAATACTAGGATAGCAGTTAATGCATCAATTCTCACAAATTCTACTGGCAGAATTTCTGTATGTTATGGGATATATACAGGTTACTCAAATACATAGCCCAGATCTCGTAGCTTCAATATAATACAGCCCAATTTAAAAAAAAGTAAAAAAATCTTACTTTAACTTGCTGGGAACAATGTTTATACTGCTCCCCATGTCCACCTTTTTCTACAATATGGTGTGAAGTACAAACTACTCATTATCCCATTAATTAAAACATCCAAAATTAAGAGGAATAAGTAACACAAATTACTAGTTATAATAAAGTGAGACCATCTTCTCATATTTAAATACATAAAGTATTCATCCAACACAACAAAAAGGTGCTTACAAGACCAATTTACATAGTAAGTTGGTTTTACCTTTTCAAAATACAGCAGCTACTTTGGTTATAAAGTTTAAAAGGAAGGCCTTATTCAGTTTCTATCATTATTTTCTAGCTAAAATTTTTGAAAGCAATTACTTCACTTTTCTATTTATTTCAAGCCTGATCATATATTAACAAGAGGGTTTTCAGGGTTACTATGTCTGTACTTTCAAGAGAAGTGAAGTAGATGTAACTGACCTGTTCGTTCCTCTCAAAGCTGTTGGATTTCACAATACCAGACGCGGGTCTGACTGGGGCTCGCGCGAGCTCCTGGGGAGCGCTCTGAGAGGTCGGCATGGGCGGCAGAGGAGCTCTGCGCTTCTTCGGCATCTCCGCTGGCAGAGTGCTTGAGTCGTACTGCTTGCTGACAGTGTTAGACCTCGTGATAAACGCTGGCCTTGGCTTGCTCATCAATGGAGTTGCTGGGGCACTGGCAGCCTTGAGGTGTGGGAAATAAAAAGAAACCCAAGTTGCATGTATTTTCAATAATCAACAGTATTGACTGCTCAATCTGAATGTTTCCAGAAGTTTTCCTTATACAAAGTTACACCTTACTTGTTCTCTTTTCTTCTTGTTTCGTTGAAAAAAGCTGAAAAATCCTTTGTTTTCTTTCTCCTTCAGAACATCTAAGTTTTCAGATTGGTAAGAGCCTAAAATAGGAAACAATAGTTCTAGATGTTATTTCATGCAGAGATTATTTCTCCTGCATTCTTACTATTTCACCGTGTCATAAACCTCCTGCAATGATACACAAACAACATCATAAATCACCTATATAAATAATTTTTTCTAAGTGCTTCAAAACAAACAGTTTGCCTATCACCCATGTTCTTCCTCTCCTTCTCACAACTCAGGGCAGATGAGTTTCAGCTGCTCTTAATACCAGTACTTAATCCAGCCCACCCCACTTGTCATATGCTATGGGTCATATTACAAAGCTAGTAAAAGGGAAAAAGAGCATCAGACTTTTCAGCCAGACTTTTCAGCTCTCCATTCCTACTGGCTTATATTTGTGGCAAAATGTGCAGTGGGACAAGTCAGCCCCCAGCCTGCACATGGTGTAACTATGGAGAAAGATCACCCAAACACTCAACCAGTGCACACACAACTGCATGGTAGTCACAGTGAAGACAGTCAAATTCTTCTTATCTTGCAGAATTTATCCTCCTTAAATTGCTTTATTCATGCAGAGGGCAGAAAACTTGTAAATCTCACGACCGATTTTTTTAAAATTTTACCAGAATGAACTTTCTTAAAGAAATCCCATTGAATGCAAATGCAATGAGCAACAGAAATCACCAAGTCGGGAAAAAGTATCAACATAAACATGACTCTGAATTGAATAAATTGATCTAGGGTAAAACTATACAAAAATACTTTCTATATAATTGTGTATATCCAATTCTGCACTATCATTGGCAATATGCATTTAAGACAGGACAGAGATATTACTTATTATTGTCACAGCTAAGCAGATGTTATAATAGGAGCAGGTGCTAATGTCTCCTAAGTGTTAAATTTCACTGTCTGTTGTAGTAAATCATACCTTGAAAAGGTGGTAAATTTAAATCAACTGGTGATGCAGCTAAAGAAAGACAAAAAGAAAGACAGAAAACGTGAATCTGAATCAAGGCTATAGTAACAACACACAAAGACAGAAAGCCAAACTGGATTTTCAACATGAGGAGAAAATTACTCTGGGTACATCGCAGAAGTAAAGGGACGTGCATCTTTACTGCCTCATACTTAAATCATTCAAGAACTTGAGCCTGAAGACATGCAACAGAGACTGCAACTGCATTCATAAGCAGGGAGGCTCCACTTATATTTCTGAAGCAAAGAGAAAAATCAGTATGTCAAATAGTTTGCTCTGGTTTGGATTGTTTAGGCAGTCCAAACTTGGAAAAAAAGAGGAATGTAAAATTAAAATATAATATTAATTAAATAAACTTTGAATTTAAATTCTAGTAAGTAAAAGATAAACCTCACCATATACTTTCATAAAGATAATGGAAAATTCAGAGCTTTAAACCTGCCTGTAAAACTGAAATGGTGAACTATTTCATATTAAGAGAACTGAAGAATATCTAAATTTCCTAGCAGGGTACTGCTGTGTAGAAAGCATATATGCTGTAGTATGCCCTCCTAAGGGTTTTTGCTTCAAGTGAAACACACATCGTATCATGCAAAAAGCAGCTTTTCCAGTCTGTAGACGAAAGCAGTAAATAATCAGACAAAAAACCAAATAAAGCACTTGGGAGCACACATAGTCAAAGTAACACATTTAGGCAAGTTAAAATATGTTGGTTTCCAGTGTGGAAGATAAAGATATTTAATTTTTGTTTTCTCTGTGGAAAAATGAAATACTGTCCAAATCTCTGACCTTTAGGAAGTAAACTGAGAGAATTCTTGAAACTGTAACCACCAAACAGTAAGGTTACCATATTTAGGTAGAATGAGGGGCAAAGACAAACAAAACCCCAACAAGCCTCACAAGTTTTAAGCAGAAAGAAAATCAAGCAAATAAAGCAACAGTCAATACCCAGAGTGAGTTAATCAATACTACTGCTTTCTAAATTGAGGTAAAATTTCCTGCAAGATATGTCTGAAATGGAAAATTCCACACTGTACAAAATTTGTAATTACAGTATAGTAAACCTGCCACCTCTCCAGATGAAGTTAAAATCTGGCCTAGGAATATCTGTACAAATATTAGAAAGTTAGTACATTGTGTCCCTGTTGGACTGGAATTAAAAAGACAATTATGATTCCTTCATAATCTATCAAACTAGCAAGCAGCACTCAGTAATATACATAAAGACCATCAGAATATGCTAGTGTTTTTAAAATTTTAAATAAAATTAATTTTCTCTAACATTTCTGCTCTTTTCATCAATTATGGCATGTGGGAGCTAAAGGAAATAGAGTGTTGGGGTTTTGGGGAAGGTGTAAGGAAAGGAAAATGAGGTTTTATATTTAAGTATGGATTTGTACTCGGCTAACTCTGCTGGTACTGAACACTTGGTTAGAAAATAAAACTTTTAAACAGCACTTCTGTAAACAAAAGTCCAGGCTCACATGAGTCAGTTTCAATTTTGTGGAAGACCAATGAAATATATATAAAATTTCTAGAAAGTATTTTCATAAGTAAAAAACTCAACTACATGTATACAATTATTAAGCAATTATCCTTCCTATAACAGCAGTTTACAAAAGTTATCTTACCTTGACTGACATCCATGGCATATAATTCTCTTAGTCCCAGGTCATTAAGAGATTTTGTCATATCAAGCGGTTCTTGAGACTGGTAACTCTTCAGCAGCAGAGTGTGTGAAGGATCAAACTCACATTTGCTGCAGATAATTGGTATGAGTTCTTGAAGGGGTGAATGCGGACTAACTCGTACTACTGTTTTCTGTGTCTTCTTGTAGTTTATCACTACCCTCACTGTTTGCTAAAGAGAAGAAAATTCCAATAAATACCAGCACAAATTCTGACAAAAATGGCATTTTTACAACAGCCTCACCAGAATTCTACTGGCCAACTTGACCAGTGCTGCAGATTCAGAAGCATTACATAAGAAAGAACTATTTTGCTATTCCCTGCCATGCAAGGAAAGGACATGTGAAGCAGACTGCCTTCTCCTTCAGCAGTGCCATTTGCCTGTGCAGCAAATGCAGAGTTACACTGGGCAGCTGTAGAAGTCAGGTGATGAGCCACAAGCCAGTGCCTGTGAGCACGTTGTGTAGGAAGAAAGCAGAATGGCAGCAGAAGAGCTCTCCTGACCCTCTGTAAGTGCTTTAGATAAATTAAAAGTCAGTATTCTTCTACACAGTAGAATGACAAAGGTGGAAGGAAAGATTTAGGCAACATGCAGAAATTTGTTTAGTACCTCTTAAAGCTTCTGCCCTCTTCAGTGTAAGTAAAAAAAGCCAAGAGAGAACAGTATGTATTGAAGGAAAATGAACATACAATCAGAAGTGTACATCTATCACAGAATGACAGACGGTACAAGATGTTGATTTTCAGTTTGTTCAAGGCTGTACTCAGCCACACTTCATCTGCAGAATTTTTCAAAAGATTGATAAAGCATGGGATTTCAAATAATATTGTAATGTTTCCTTCTTTCAGCAGCAAAGATGTTTGCTGCAACAAATTGACACGCATTTTACCTAAGAGAAGCTTATCAGAAACAGACTAAAGCATTTCAAAGAGCTTCAAGATGAGAGGATAAAAGACAACAGGAAACACTGAAACAAGAGGATGAGCTATCAGCTTAATTTGTTGAATACAGCAGTAATTCTAATTTCTTCATGTGCATCATTTTAGTTCTCACCTCTGGTATAACTGGAGCAGGTTTCTTCTTATCCATTTGTTTTGCCTTGACAATGACCTTTTCCACATCAAGCATTCCCACTGGTGTGTTGGGTTTGAATTTAATCTGGCTATTTTCTGCTGATACCAACTCTATGGTATAACTTGATGGATTTAAATGATACTGTGCACAGAGAAAGATCAGCAAGTCCATCATGGGCTTCCTGTAACAGACAAAAGGAACTGTCACAACAGATGACAATTAAGCAGGCTATAACAAGACATGCTGCTAAACATTTAATTCAAGTCGTCCTTTCCTTGCCAGGATTAAAAAATTACTGCTAGACACCAACTTTAAATATCTTGAAGCTTTAAAAAACATAATTTTAAAAAAAAGTCAATCCCTCAAAAAGCCACTAAGAAGAAAATGAAACCAATTTGCACAAAAGTATGCCAATTATTTGAACAGAGTGGAAACTTCTTGTTGCATGAAGCTTCTTCTGAGGTCAACAGGGACAGGTGAATTAGTTACCTCATTTGATATTTAGTAGGAACTTTAACAGTGGTGATAAATACTCTGTTATTCACTAAGAACAATTCTTTTGCAAAGCTTGGCCTTTTTATATCCATTTTGAGTTACAAGGGACTTTATTTTCAGAAAGTCTGTGCATAAGCCACTTGGAAGATGCAGGAGAAATTAAGTTTGAGAAAGTCACATTTTAAGCAGTTCTTGCACTAGAGAATAATCTAGGTGCTTAGTACCAACAGTGAGAAACAAGCTATATGACAATATAGTAGGCAAATGCCATTTTTTGAGAAGCTCTGTGTGATGTAAGATGTCCTTCCCACAATGAAGAATGGCCAACAGAATTTTTCAGGTGTAGTCAGTACCTGCATGTCCTTGTTACCTCAGCATTTAATAAAGAACATGCAAAACAGGGTATTAAGACAGGCTGAGTATTTCCAGTTGCTACTGAAATACATTTAATACAGTTGTACTATAAACAGAAATGTCACAGATGTTTAAACAGACCAAAAGAAGGAGACTGTCCTAACTTTGCATGTTATGGAACTGAACTAGGTTACAGCACTATCAGATCAATTCCTCGATAATTTTTTTGGAGTTGGGTATGGATAATTTCATTGTGACACCCTCTGCACCTTTCAATTACAACTCTGAACAAGGAAATCCATCACCTGCTCTGCCTCACAAGGATGTTTTGAAAATAAAAGTCTGTGAAGCAATCAAATGGTATGCTGAAAAAAACGCTGACGTGTCTCTGAGAAATTAATACAGGGTTTGGCTGGTATGGCTTTATCAGAAATCTTAAATTCTAGATGTAATCTCATAACAGGCAAGCACAGCCAAATGTGGAAATATCTTCTACAAAGAACCATCAGATTAATCAGAATTCTAGATAACAAAGACAATGAATACATTCATTAAGCAGTAAGTTAAAGCAGACTTCTCATATGATGCAGTTCTGCAAAAATAATTTAAAATGACTCAATATTAAAAGCTATTCTGAACACTGAATTTTTCCCCTTTAAGTCACCCTAGAATATCATTCCCGTTTCCCTTCATCTTAAAGGACAAATGTTCCATAAGCAAACTGTCTTCTGATTTCTAGCAGGAGGACTGTACTCTCTGGTGCACGTGCTGCACTTCCAGCAGATAACTCTTTGAAAGCTGACAGATATTTCCTTTCCAGAGGAAAGCATCTGCCTGCTTCAGTGGCAGAACACTTGCCTCAGGAGACAAAGGCACGAGGAACAATAAAACAAAAAAAATACACAATTGGTACTCCAATGTGTGAAAAAGCAGTTATCAGATGGACTGAAGAGGTACAGGAGAATGTAGTATCCTCCCATGCTTTCACCTAGATGATATATAACAGCCTGAGGAATACCATGTGAAATGCAGACTAACAACTGCTCCTCCCTCCTCACATTGCTAAACGAGGAAGCTTATTTCAATGCACCTCCAGTATACAGCACAACCTGCTTCAGTTACAAGACAGAAGGAGGGAATACTTTATTTCTTGTACTTCTAATCCCTAATAAAACAAGTACATCCATCCCATTCTAAGAAGAGAAGGGCTGCAAATGCAAATCTCATCATTTCCCCATCTCACTGGGGGCAGAGCAGGGCAGGCCCAGGGAGGAGGAGACAAGAGGAGGCTGCAGACACTGCTGTGACCTTTGTGGTAACCAGCGTATGCAGTAAGTTACTTGTTACCCTTTTACTGGTGAATTTTTATACACTGACTGATTCAAAAGCTGCCCTGCAGTTATTGGAGAGAAGTAAGAATATCAAAGGTGACCAGAGCAAGAATTGACAAGCAAGGATCCCAGAAAGGCATCCTATAGAAATGCACCAGTGACAGGGCACACCCTCAGTTAACCAGTCACAGTGACTGGTAAGTGAGAAACAGCTGCTCACAAACAGGTACATGCAAATTAGTACATGAGAACAGTGATTCAGTGCAAATTTGCTTTCCAATGGTACTTCCAGAAACAACCTGCTTTACTGGAGGATGATGGACTTTAAAGTTCCCCCTACTCCACTGGAGCCAAGGTATCTTCAACAACTGCTTTAGAAAGATATTCCCGCAGTGACAAACAAAAAACCAACCAAGCTTTCCTTGTAACCACATCCTCCAAAACTGTAAAACTCATTTTTCTAAAGCCTTCAAGGAATTATAAGTGGAAGAATACATCACAGTACATTCAACAGCTTCCATAATTAATATTAAGCAAAGCACCAAAAGGAGGTCATCTGCTACCTCAGAGTACATCATCTGCTGGTCTTCCTTTATCTAACTTTAGTAACCTAACTTCATCAAATTACTCCAGGTTTTCTGGAAATCTCTGAGTGTAAATGTATTTACATATTCAGACTTCTACATAATCAGAATTTTTATCTCACTAACACCTTGCTTTGTGCAACATAGCTCTTGCTACCCATTATGCCAAAGCAGGGAGAAAACCAACCCAACTTAATCTGAAAAAGAAAAGTTTCTTCTAGGGGACTATGGAATTTAAGGACACAGCTGTTAGAACTCACCATTTTTCTTTTTCTACTATGATTTAAAAGGTGTTCTCCCCTCAGGACCTTCAGAGCTGCTTACCTCCAATTATGAATGTGGAAAGAAGCAAAGTAACAATTTGTCTATGTCCTTTCTAGAGGGATCATGCCTATTTGTTCACAATATATGACTATAAAGACAGAGCAAAGCTAGAACAAAAGAGAGTTTGAAATATATTTCGCAGTGGACTGCTGGTCCTGCACATCTCCCCTCATTCTGAGATGAGCCTAGCAGTGATAATACTGGCTCTTATTTGCACGACAGTAATTTATGAAATCATGCACATACAGTATCTTTACTGAGAAATCCTGTAACTGTGGGATCATAAAACTGATTGGGAAATGAGTGCAATTCCCGACAAGCCTGTAAGGCCTGTCTTGAACACTGAGTGATTACACGCAATGTAATCTGACCAAGGGAACAGAGATGCAATATTCCTTTCCGGCACTTTGTTCTGAGCAAAGCATGAGAGAGGGGCCATGGTACTCATCAATACAGCTAAAGGGAGCAAAAAGAACAAGAAGCTCCTGACAGTGTACACATGGAGCCTCATGTCTAAGAAGGTTTAAAAACAGAGGAAGGCATCATATTTACAGACTGCAGTATTCCTTGATATAAATGTGCTGAAGGATAAACCATCAAGTACTCACATTATATCAGAAAATTTCTTCTGAGAAATAAAATCTCACATTTCAGTTATCCTGAAAATCACAGAGTCAGGGGGAGGTGTAAAAAGACCCACTGTAGCTCTGGTGAACAAGCTGATATTTGATGTCTAAACAATAATCTCATGAACTCCAGCAAATGACAGTGTGCAAACAGACTCAAGCCAGATTTCATCTCTCGTTAAGAAGTAGGTATAAGCACACATTTACAGTACCTGGTTTGAATGAATAAATAAGTCAGCCTGCTTGGTTTCAGTAGGAGATACATGGGCTGTACACTAACACAAGGACAAAATACAAACAGGTTGTCTTATTTCAGCTTAGGATAGCAACAAACTGCCATCTAAATTGCTATGATCCACACACAGCCTTACACAGGACCCTTCCTAGTAGGCCTATATTTTAGGTTCCAAGATTTATCATTTCAGCTCAACAGTAAATGTTCAGGTTTTTCTGAAAATAAGGTGACTTGAGATTTACATGCACAATCTATCCTACCAATTAACAGTCTGAAATTAACAGTTTGCATTTCAAACTAAAACCAGCTTAAGCAAAACACAATTGTTAAAAGAAATCCAAAGCTGTAGCTATATGGTTTCTTTGAGGCATTTCAGGTTTTGTCTGGAGTGATGACATGTTTTTTGATCACCTCTAGTAGTCAGTCTACAGGTAGCAGTGCCGAGCAAGTGCTGAACACATAACTTCATACCCAAATAGGATGAACAAAGTCACTTTTTATAAGCAAAACTTAAGTGGGAAAATTCACTGAATCATAAAAATAGATAATTTATAGAGATTTTTAGTGACTAGAAAAAAATAACAGATGTGGCTACACATACTCACACGTACCATACAGAATTTCTGAATCTTAAAAATTTTAACAGTCTTCTGAAATAGCACATAAATGTATGAAGATATTTCCACATCTATCCAAAAATCATAATAGAATCACAGAATCATTTAGGTTGAAGATGATCTTTAAGATCATCAGGTCATTAACCCAGCACTCCGAAGTCCACCACTAAACCACGTCCGAAAAATATCATATCTACACATCTTTTAAATACCTGCAGGGATGACAACTAAACCACTTCCCTAGGTTTCCTGTTCCAGTGCTTCCTTTCCATGAAGAAATTTTTCCTAATATCCAATCTAAAGCTCCCTTTAGGCCATTTCCTCTTATCCTATCACTTGTTATCTGGGAGAAGAGACAAACCCTACCTGGCTACAACCTCCTTTTGCGTAGCTGCAGAGAGCAATAAGGTCCCAGCTGAGCATTTTTCTCCAGGCTACACAGCTCCAGCCCCCTCAGCAATCCCAACCCTCCTAAGATTTGTGATCTTGACACTTCACTGCTCTTCTTTGGACACACTATGTTCAGGCTTACACATTCTACCAAGTGATTAAAACCTGGATGAAGGTTGAAGAAAACTTGAGCAAAAAAGTAAAATTAACCAAAAATATAATTCTGAATAACATACCTCCCATTAACTGTAGTGTACTTGATCACATCTCCTGGCAGGACCACTGATAATTCAATATCTTTATCAATTACATTCTCCTTCTGTTCCATTATGAGGTTGGTTGGCTCTATGTTATCAAATTGAGAAACAGCAATGGATTTTGTTTCAGATGGAGGAGGTGGTGCTTTAGATTTTCTTCTGAAATAAACAGATAAAAATTAAAAATCAAGTATGCATTTATACTTACACATATGATTCCAAGCTGGCAAACTAACAAGTCTCAAAAGAGAAACAAACAATTTCTTTTCTAAAGTAATATTTACAACAAAGGGATAAGAGAATATCTTAAATATACTATCAGTGGTGACAGAAGACAAAACAGGCTGAAGTATCCATCACATAAAAAAAATAAAGGGCACCCAATAAACACCAAGCATAAAAAAAAGTTCTTTAATGTACATAAAAGAGTAAATTAGTTGGTTGTTTCTTCTCCCTTGGGTTATGCAAAGACCCTATTTTTCCATTCCCCAAAGAGATTTACTGGATTAGTATAAACTGAAATATTGTATTGTGTAGTATGAAGCCAGTTGTACTACCAGTGCACTTTAGACAGGATAGATACTGGAGCAAGTA
Source organism: Catharus ustulatus (assembly GCF_009819885.2). Classification (NCBI taxonomy): domain Eukaryota; kingdom Metazoa; phylum Chordata; class Aves; order Passeriformes; family Turdidae; genus Catharus; species Catharus ustulatus. The sequence goes on along the minus strand of NC_046227.1, from coordinate 20,717,577 downwards.
GTGATACTTTTCCTCCCCAAATTTTTCTTCTGGTTATTAAAATCATTCAAAGAAATCTTACCAGTTCTACATTATTTAACTTCTATACAGTAATAAAACTACAGTATAACCAATTCTACTGTGTTGTAATATTTCCTGACATTTCATTCACAATATGATTTCATATATTCCCCCTCACCTATGCTGATCTCCTATTTTAGTTTTCTCCATACCCTTTCCCATGTCAGTGACCAGACAGTTTACTCTTGAATACAAGGACTATTCACTAAATAAGCTGCATTAGCTTCACTAAAAAAAAAATAAATCTAAAACAGCATAAAACCCTCTATATCTCTTAATATATGTATGTTACAATAAATTCTGAATGCAGGACTCTCATGTCCTACAACATCTAGTCCAAGATCTCCCTTATTTAAATAAGTCTCCACAATTAACCAATATATTCAGAAGGAAAAAATACTATTATTAAGAATTTTACCATTAGAAACAAAACCGAAACACAGTCAAGACACATTATCCCATGAGAGCTTTTCTTATAAGCATTCTTGAATAGAGACACATTACAAGAAAGGTAAAATACATGTCTGCATAATTCACAAAAGTTCCAAAAATATGCTCATCATTTAGATGGAGTTGTACCAGTTTGTTTACTTTAAACCTAAGAAAAGAAATTAACTTCCATAATTGTCCTACAGAATTAAACCAAAAATAACTAGCACACGACTAAACACACGTTTCTTGAGAAAACAAAGTTTAAAGTCACTCACAATGAAGAACAAACAAGGTCCAGAGCAGCATTGCAAAAAACAACTGTAACGAGGCTTCACATGACTGATCTTTTCTGAAAGTGCTTAGAGTTTTGAACTTCAGAACTCTGTGCTGAATAATTAACTATTCACAGCCCTCAAAGCTGATCAGGAGCACCTCCAAAAAAACTGAATGAGGATCCACATTTAAAATTTATAACTCCTCTCTCAATGTGTTTCATTAGTTTGGTGTGCTCTATATGCCATTCACGATGTGCAAAATGAGCTGAAAATTTGACTTTGGTCTCTACAGCAGCTTCCCTGGGTTGTTTCAGGGTTACATAAACACTACAAAAATGTTTAAATCAAACTTCTTTGTATTCCTCCCCAGCTTCTTAGGGGGTTTTCTTGAAAGATTTTTTGCTTTCATATAACTGTCAAATACAAATTATTGCTAGTACAGAGCCTCAATACAACTATTAGAAATACATAAAATCCCAAAAACATAAAAACTTACATTATGACATTAATACCAAAAAACCCAAAGTGAACTAGTACTGCATGTCCTTCTTTCCTTACTCTCTTACATCTTTAACTTCAAATGACTATTCAAAGCTATTTATCACAGAATTTAATCTTTGAAGAATGTCACAAAGATTTCAAATGATAGTGGACTGTATTTTCCATTAAGTACACAAATATAATTTTATCACTGGAACTCTACTATCACCAGAGTGCTTAATGACGCATAGCAATATATATGGTTTATTCATACAGTGTCTAACAACTGTAAAGAGCTAAAACTGACCAAATACTCTCATGAAAATGTGTGTGCAACAGTTGAAGTTTCACGTATTTACAAAGAACACACACACAGGGTCAGGCAGGTTAACAAGGCCGCTGAAGCTTCGCGTCCCCCACTGCAGAGCCACGTGCCCCACCCATCTCTAAACAATCTGAATGTGCTTTATGGCTAGTTATGCTTACCTGCCCACCCCACACAAAGGAGGAAAAATCCCAAGTGTACTTTCTCAGAAGTCTTGCCAAGTTTTTGACAACCTCTTATTAAACAAGAAGGTCAATGCTTTCATTTTCTGTTTCCAGATCCCATGTTTGCTTTTTTTTTCCTTTAGTTCTCACTAATTCTATCATCTCTCCTTCTCAGTCCAAAGCATTTGCATTTGGTCTCATAGCTTTTTCACTAAATCAGCTTTTGTTTCTACGTGATGAGAGGAGCAGCTGCCTAACAGGCAGGCTGGACTGCACTCCCAGCCCCAGAACTGGTACTGGACAGAACAATTCAAGTGACCATGATTATATAAACAAGTGATAGTGGAAATACACTTGCAGAGGTAGCTTTTATCTACAAACCCTCCTCTCCCTACTCGGCAATTCAAGAAGCCAATGAAAGTGATTTTCTCACCAAGGCATCCTCCACACATCATTTTATCCTAACACCAAAAGTAATATAGTCTATACCACCAATTCAAATACTTCCCCATCATAACGAACCAACAAAAGCCTGGTTCTCTCTTCCCTCTTAACCTATACCAAGTACTCAGCAAACCAGGAGAGCTGTTGATTTGTAATGATTTTGCTAAAAAGACAAAGATTTTAATCTAGTTTCTTCTCCTGAAAACAATTCCAGCCACATACTATCTTCTACATAAATTTTCTGTTTTAATTACTGCTTGCCAAAACAAAAAAATAAATAAATGTTTCTTCACATTCTTCCTAGCCCTGGACAAGGCTGTCAGAGGGACACCTGCAATGCTCTCACAGGGACAAGGTGGTGCAGCCTGGCAGAGTTTCTAGTTCCCTTGTTACCAGAGTACCTGGGAGCCCACTGCTTATGCCAAGGCATTCAGCTTATTCTTATCTAGTAGAGATTATATTGTTCCCCAGCGAACTGATTCATATCTCTTAGCAATTTAAATTTCTGAAGTCCCACCTGCAATTCCTGCCAGTCTCTGTGACAATTCCTGTATTAAAGAATTCTTTCAGCCAAATGCAAATACAAGACTGTAACTTCTTTTAAGAAAAACAGTGCATGTTTACATCAAAACCAAAACCATGAGGTCAACGTTTTATGTGCTTCAAATCCCACCTCAACAGAATAAAATGTCATTGCTGTATCTCAACAACTTTTCTGCTTGCAAAAGGAAAAAAATAACAGTGTCAGCGATCTGGATGCATAGAAGCCTTTTTAAAATAAAGGTCGGACACAGTAAATAAATAATGCATCTATTTATTTAGTTTTCAAAAAAATCCTGCTGGGAAGTTACAAGCAGTAAATTTTTAACTATCAGTAACTAGAGAATGGCACTATAAAATAATGAGGAATATTTGAACTTACAAAAAAAAGGACCAAAAAAAAAAAAAAAAAAGGAAATCTATCTGCTAGATTAGTGTACAATCGAAGGTACAGCATCAAGGAATATTACAGCTCACAGTACTTCCTATTTGGAATACAATTATATGAGTGTATACAAAGATAGCTTGATAGCACTCTCACTGAAATTATTTTGAATTTAACCTCCAACATCAGAATCTTTCCCCAAATTTTCTACAGCATTCACCTAGGACAGGAACGATCATAAAGAACCCACTTGTAATTCAGTCATGTCTCAGGTACTGAAACAGTTCATTAAATATAAACATTTAATATTAAAAACCTTCTAGGCACAACAGACATACTTCAGTTGGTTAATTTGACTTAGGGCAGTATGAAGAACACTGGTGTATTCAAAAATCAATTAGTTGTTTGTTTGGGTTTTTTAATCAAACTTTAAATATTATACTTGCCAAAACTACAAGCAGCATTTTGTTTTATTTTCACTCAGAGTCAGTAAAGGATTCAACTCTACTAAGATCATATCATGAGAGGAAAAAGTCCACTGTAACAAAGCTTCTTCTAGAGCTTTTCTTGTCTTCAACTTCTCATCCCAAGCTATTATTATAATGCTCTCCTGACTACTGCAATAACGCTGTTTCGCTGCCATGTCCTAGAAGCAGACAGTCGAAACCTCACACACAATCTTCTCAAACAAGGAACAGTTGAACAAGTCTTCAGGCCTATATTAAAAACATAGATTTGGTTTTTTAAACAATGATACACCAATTTTGGCCAAGAGGTATACAAAATATTTAGGCTCCCAGTTTCACCTATAAGCATCCCCGGCCCAAAACTCATCTTTAACACTCACAGAACAAATATGCCCATTGGACTGAGTTTATCCTTTTCCCTCTTTGTGGATAATGGTTTCACAGCATCACCACTGCAAGTCTTCAAGATCAAACACTACCTGCTAGGAAAAAGCTTGGAGACAACTGCGGCATTACTATCTGATCTGCTTCTCACAGTCCAGCACATGACTGAAGCTGTCAAGGCAGGTCACTCAAAAAATCACTTCTATATATTTCAGGCCTAAGTGTAGAAATAAAAATACTTTAAAAATAAATTCTATTCATCTTCACTAAATTATTGCCAGGCACACAGGTTTGTATACAAAGTTTGGGGTGTCACTAAGTGCTTCGAGAAAGGTTACATTTAAGTTAGACATATGGCAGTATTCTAGTATTTTTCCTTAACGTTAAGCAGTCCAAATATTTGCTGTGCCAGCCCCAGAGCATCTGTGTAACATGACTATCAGCCTTGATACTGGGCTTTCATTTCAACATCAATATCACTGTTTGATATACAATCTCTCTTTATTTCTACTACAAAAGCACCAGCTAGATGTTAAGATCAAGGTATGGATCAATGAGAGTCAAACAATGTCCATTCTTAGGTTATCCCTTCAAGCCAGGCTTATGATACATATAGGATGAGATAAAGGAAAAATATTTGCTGTATCTGCTCCAGAGAGAAATATGATCTTTCAGATTCTAAACTCATCTGTTTAGTTATCGGGGGAAGAATGTGAGGTCATATTGTACAGCTACTGAGTCTAACAAGTGGTTCAATAGGTACCAAGAAGAAAAACAAGTTCAGAAACACAATTTAACTTCAATTTCCAGGTAGAGGAACAAACATGAACAGTTTGTAAATCTTTTGTGATAAGTTATTTTACAGGGCACTTCTCTATACATATTTCCAAGACTGAAGGGATACAAATATTGTAAATAATACTGGTATTTTAGAAATAATGGAGAAAAATAATAAGGCATAAAATAAGGCCCTGGGTATACAGCTCTGCCAACACATTAATTCATAGTGCAACTGATATTTCAACTGACATGGCAGTAGTAATGCTACGGGTGATAATTTTACTAATTAAGATCTTTGAAGATTATCTCTATGGGTTTACTCAGTGAGGCTTCAGCAAACAGCAAATCATCTGCAGATGTTCTCTTACTCATGCCTTTATTCTGCCATAAAGCAAGCAGAAAAAAAAAAAAAAAAAAAAAAAAAAGGAAAATGCATTTCCACTCTCTTTCAATAAATAAAGTGGATCAAGAAAAGGAGACATCCCTGGAATCAGGACATGTTTTCAAGGATCCTGTGAGAGAAAAAGTTTCCCTAGTCAATGGGATGTGAGGATTTACCCCCTAGCTAGCCTCACTGCTCTGAAGATTTTCTTTTTAAGTCTTATCCTAGAGAGAAATAAATCACAGAACTGGGACGGTAACCATGACAGTAAGGTGAAAGCTTAATGGAATCCCTGGATGTCTGGTTCACACTAAAAGCAAGAAAGCAGCAAATGAATCCTTCAGTTCCCTCCAGACCATCTGGAACAGGCACTTGCCCCCTCTGATTATCTGTCCCCATGGCAGTGACAATCTTGAAAACAGAAGCTACAGTATTTGAGCCATAATTCATTAAATGTTTTTTAGCATTACAAGAAAAAAAGAGGCAATTCTGAGACAACATAAACACAAATCTGTATTATGGGCATTTTTATAACTGTGCCACTCTTAGCATTAAAGAGGCACTAACTCTGGTATAAACATATAATTGAATTAAAGTACAAATTTTAAACTTTTCTAGAAAAAATATTAATTCATTGCTCTTCAAAGCCAAGTCATAACTAATATTACAATGATCTATTCAAGCTCACTTAAAACAAATGAAAAACTCAATTTCTGAGAAAAGAAAGCTGCTTGCTGACTTAGTGCTGTCATGTACCATCCAACAAAACACAGTTAGCTCCCCTCTAGGCATAAGAATCACTTTGCTCTCAGGAAGAAAGCCAAAAGGTCAGAGTCCTAGCAGGCAAGAGAGGATTTTAAAAAAGGAAAAAATACTTTCTCCTCTAAATTAGCCTAAAGTTTATTATAATTATTACTATTTTATTACTGAGGGATTATAGAAATGTGTTCTGATACAAAGTTTTGTTACAACACATTCTATTGTGCCAAGAAGTACTTCTTTTTCTCCTGGGGAAAAAAAAACACCTAACCAAAACTAGCAGATAAAATGAAGTGGAAAAATACTTCCAATCACATTACTTCTAAAGAGGTTGAGAACTCAGACTTCTGAAGTAAATAGGGATAATACAAAATACAAATACAAACTTGGCATGTCCATTTTTGACACACCTCTGCAAAAAACAGATACTTATATATATTTTTGCAACCTTTTCTCAATGTAAAAAAGGCGAAAATGTAGCCTAGATTCACTACCAAAAGAAAGAACAAAAAATCTGAATATCTGAATGGCATTCAAAATTATTAAAATCTTGTATGGCTCAGTTAGCTTTTATTATATTTACAGTTACAAAAACAGCCTAACAGAAAAGAAGGCTAGCAGGGAAGAGAAAGCAGTAAATCTGTAACAGTAATTGAGTAATATATAACTGGCTGAATAAACAGGAAAAGAAAACAAAGAGCAGCTTGATCTGAAAGGGGGAGCTTAACCTTTGATACACTAATAAATCTAACAAATACTTAAAACTCAAGCAAACGTATGTTACCTCCACTAAAAATAAACTCTCAAATCTTTATCGAGAGCTGCTAAAAAAGTTGCTCATACAGCTGTTTTTCTTCCATGCCTAGTAAGAAAGTTCAATTAAGAGCTCTCAAATAAAACCAAACCTGAATCTGTCCTTCTGGTTGTTACCCCCAGCCATGAAAGCAGGTGTAATGCCACTGTCTTTTCAAAGTCTGCAGACAAAGCACCCAGCTCTGCTCATGGCTTTTCCGGCTGCTATTCTGAACATCAATAGAAGTAAGAATTGTCAATTATCTGAGTTTTGCTGCTGCTGCTTTTTTCTCCTGTTCAAAATCATGTTTTAGAAGTAACACTGGAGGCAGGATGGGACAGATTTAGAGGCTGGGAAAGGTAAGGAAAAGAAGAGCAGAGGTGCTCAGTATCACAGCAGCCAGGAAAGAGGTTAATACAGACCCTTCCCTTTTCCCCCCATGTATTTATAGACACACATGCCTCAAATACAGGTACATGGATGTAGATGTAGGTGGGTAACAGAGAAAGTGCTGCAGGACAGCAACTAAGAAGCTCTACAACTAACAGGGAAGACAAAATCCACCTCCTTTCCTTTTAGCTGCCGTAGAAGACTGGGTTCAACTACAACAGTAGCACTTCCCAGCTGAAAATTCAGATACAGGAAGAATAACTGAGAAAGCATAACAATGCAACTTTAGAAAGCACTGCAATTTATTTTCATTTTTCCTGCAGGTGTTTTGAACAGAACAAACTTTCTCCCTTTTAGAAAATTCTTCATTCACCAGAAACTTTCTCTTAGCAGTTATATCCTTTATCTGCCCAGAGTTTGGTAACACTGAAAATCTCTTGTACAGTCACATAACCCAGAAATAGGAAATTTATTAAACTGAAGAACAGAGATGATGTTAAGTATTAGAAAGGAATGTGATGCAGGAAAAGTTTCCTATCTCAAGCAAGATTAAATATAAATATCCCTGTGTGCACATCTATATGCACTTATACACAGATGCTATGAGACGTATGATGAATGTATAGAGCTCCTACACAGACAACCAAGTGAACAAATAAGGCGTCCTCGTTCATTATAGAAAAGAAAGATAAAAAAAACCAGTTAAGTTTAAGCTAAGAAATTGAACTAAGCCGGGCATTTTCTTTACTAGATTTCAAAGGGAGAATCTTGGCATTTAGTATCTGGAACAGCCTGATGTAAATAAAGAGGTTTCTCCCTACATATGAGGACAGTAGCTACAGTTCACCAAACAGAAACACCAAGCGTCTTGGGCTAACACTGCTGGCAAGAAATGCTTTGAGTACCCACCCGCCACCAGATTCTCCTGCTCATCCTTTACAGCTGTCTCAACACTCACCCTCCTGTCTGCATCTTCCTCAGAAAGCAAAGTGGAAAAACCTTTTTACCTTCAGGAACTGGGTCACACTTACTACCTCCTCACATGCCAGCGCTGCTGCTGGAGCCCCAGCCTCATCTCAGGCACTCTGTGAGGGGCAATGAGCAGCAGGAGGCAGAGGCACAAGTCCCATGCCAGCTCTCTGCACAGCACAAACCCGACCAGCAGTTTTCATGGCCACCTTCGAGTCACTGACAGCAGGAGCTCCCTCCCCTTTGTCCTACTTTAACTTTACCTCCCTCATTGGTTGGCAGCTCAGGGCCCCAAATGAATGCTCTTATTTTGTCTCCAAATTCATCCCCATCTGCACACAAGAGCTGTCATTATCGCCTTTCTCTGCTTATATCTGCACACTCAAAATCCCCTGGATCCAATCCTTACTGCATTCTTGCAACAGGCAAGAAAGAAAGAAGGTATTTCTTTGAAGAAAGAAGATATTTCTTTGAAGAAAGCTGGCTCCCTGCATGAGGGTAACACCAAAGCTATTTTGGATGGCCAACTCTTTCCATTAGAAAGCCTCTGCACTTTCTGCAAAAAGGTACAGAACTTCAGCATAAAAAATAAAGTAGGAAAAAAATCTTATTTATATAATAATGATTATAATCATCAGCAGTCTGCTCTGGGGAATGTAAAGAAACTTTCCTAATGAATGCTTTGCTCTAACTACTATACTTAACTTCTACATTCACCTCTGAATCCTTTCCAACTTTCTCTACCACAGCCAGTTTACAGCCAACTTCACTGCTGAGTTTTTAACATGCCAACAGATGATACAGTGCCAGCAGCATACTGACTTCTACAAGAAATTCAGCTGAACACTGCTCCTTAAATTCTTCCTTTGTAAGCGAAGTCCATTGTGCAGTTATTTAGGAACTTAGTCTATTTAGGTATTACAAAATATTTTAATGGTTTTATTGATAAATAAAACCAGTATTCAACAGACAACGAACACACAGAATACAGAGCAAGGACTGCACTAAATTAAACACTAAAAGAACCAACTTTTACAAGGTATTACAAGAAACTAGTGTGGCTTTTTTCCCCATCAAAATTTTAGATCAAAATCTGATGAATGCAAATCAAAGAAATCAGAAATGCCTTACGTCTGCATGAAATAACAGCATTTCTTATTTAAAATAAACTCAAAAACCTCATTTGAGCTTCTAAGAACTAAATATCAACTTAAAATAAAATACACAACAGCTTCTATACCCAGAAATGTACCACTAAAATTTCAGCAGTCTGTCCACATGGATAAATGCCTTTACACACCCTCACCTCTTAGCCAGAGATGGGATTTTAAAAACCTTTTGTAGAATTATTACATACTTTGTCTGAAAGAGGATAACAGACATTAATCCTTCTTTCTTCATACAGGCCTATATTTAAGTTCTGGCAATTTATGTACTGTGCTTCACCTGAATTCTGTGTTCCCTCCAAGAGCAAGGACTTATATGCTACTGCAGGTATATAATTATTGGCAAACATTTTTTTATTCACAGCAGGTGTAACAACACCACAAACATTACTTTGAAGCCATTCTGCTCGGCCTCTAAACAAGAAGGAAGAGTAATAGCTAAAAATCACTACATTACTTTTCTGCTTACCTCCATGATAGCACAGGTGGTTCTTCTCCATTAATATCAGGTGGGTTTCCTTCAATAGCATATGGAGGTAGAAGGGAGGGTGTGAGTGTGGGCATGGCAGGCTCACTGTTCCCTTCTGCTACTGCTGACATCAGTAAGCCTACCTATTTATAATCCCACCACCTGACCAAACAGCCTGCAGAGTACATCTAGAGATTTGTACAGCCTGTAATCCTGACATATCTACTTCAGCCAATTCAAAAGAGAGTATTAAGTAGCTTTGTTATGTCTTCTGTGGCTTTATACCATAAAAAGAATCCAATCCTGTTTTCCACACCCCTTTTATTTGCACAAAACAAGTTTAATGGGGATTTTTAGAATTAAGACTAGTCCTCCCATCCATGCTTTTTAGCCTTCCCCATTTCTCTGCCTGTGAGATGCCCACCTAAATACCTCAAATGAGCATATTCTAAGGATTAATGGAATATTTAGACAACAGAGGCAAATACGCATTTACATCCAGTTAATTTGATCATCAATAATCCCTGCAAAATTATTGAAATTTAAGATTTTCACAAAACATTTTCACAAGCCAAGGACAATATTTACACTATCACAAAACAAACCCTTCTGCTCCCTCAAAAAAACAACCAAACAAAAAAACCCAAAAAACTCAAAAGTGTTTAAAGTAGGATTACTTACAGAAGCTTGACCTCACTGTCAATTCAAACCAGAAGCTGCTTAAAAGCAATTCTTGATTCAGTTACCTCTTCCCAAAGTCAGCCCTAATGCATTCAGCCATGGGAGGGCTGCTTGCAGCTGAGTCTGCCCAGGGACTGGGAAGGAATGCAGTCAACAATCTCTTTGGGCAAGTGCTGTCATCAATGACAACATCCTGCAAGTTTCTATCATTGGTAAATGTTGCTTCTAGATCTGTATCAGACCACAATGTGTTTCAGAGTGGCTTGAGTACTGCTTCTGTGAGAGGAAAACATCTGTGTGAGTGCTTGTGTGTTGAGTAAACATCATTACTGACAGCTCCTTACCTAACCTTTCCTACCTGAGATGTCCTATCACCAGCATCCATCCCACACTAATGCCAGACAAAGGAGAAATCTACACCAGCTTTGCCTAAACGTGTGTAAGGTTGAATGAAACAATTAGATGAATCAGTTGTGTTCCAAGTCAAATGCACTCTACAACCAAACTCCAAAAGTTAACAATAAAAGAATAAAAATCCTTTCACTCGATTGATAAGCTGGGGAGGGCAATAATGCAGATGCAGCCAGGCTTGCAGGACAAGACTGCCTGTAGGAAAAGTTTGGTGAATGCAGGGTATCAACGTTGGCTAAAACAGCAACATATTGCCTGGGGCAGGCATGTCCAACACAGGACACAATATCTGAGAATTTCCTTTGGAGGCATTAATTATTATCTGGGTCTAAGGCCTACAGCTTGAAACCTAGAATTAATACCCACAGTAATAAAACATCTGATTTTTTTTTAGTCCTGTTGTTCTCTTGTGGTTATTTTAAATACAGTTTATCTAGTTAGCAATATCCTCCTTATGGCTTTCATAGATTAAGCAGTAAATTTATCACTGTTGAAAAGTCATGTTCAGGGAGTGACCAATGGAATTTAACAATATTGACCACAAGCAAAGTGTCCAACATTTCAGATAACCTAAAACAATATAAAGGTTTTCCATGTCTATGAGTATGTGCCTGGCCATTTTCCCTTCATCTGACAGAGGTTACGTTTTCTTTTTCCCCAGTATCACTCAGGATAGATTACAGTAATTTCACAATTATAAGCTGCACCATTTTGACTAAAATTTTGGTCCGAACCTGGAAGTGCGTCTTATAATCAGGTGCAGCCAATATATTGATGAGATTCAGAAATTTGCCAACGCAGACATGTGAGCCTGCATGGACCCGAGCCGAGCCAGAGCGTGCCCAGCCCCAGCGGGGAGGCAGCGGGGCCAATCCGAGCCCACGTGGCCCTGAGCCGAGCCAGCAAACTCCGCGATCCCGCGATTCTGTTACTAATTGGCAACTTTGAGAAAGTTGTGCAAGCATCCTCACTGCAAACGAAAGTGCGGCTTATAAACATGAAATTACTGTACTTGCTTTTTTGGGAGTTTGGGTTTTTGTGGTTTTGTTTTTGTCTTTTAAAGTTCCCGGAATAATTGTGGAAAGCAAAATTGTAAGATTTTTATAAGATGAGGAAGGAGGAGAGCTTACACACGGTATTAGGAAAAAAAAAAAAAAAAAAAAGGAAACTACCATATAAAGGAATAGAATGTAAAAGTTTTGTTAGAATTTGGTTTAGAATTTTAAAGTGCTTCTCATTTTTTCATAAAGCACCTACTTAAATTACAAATTCTGGCATGCTGTGTAGCAACACTTCTTAAACTGAAACATCACCTAAATAGTATCAGCAATGAAAGGCAATATATGTGGATGCACCATAAACTGCAATTTATTTTACAATTTTTAGTGTGTATATTTAAAGCAAAATAATTCTATTTTGCTAAATAGAATGACATTATAGGGCTAAATACAAAACGCTTCCCAAAGAGGTTTCTGTACAGGTCACATTTGAGTACAGATCTTTCATGTTCTCTAATCCATAAAATTGTTTCCAAGACCAAAAAGATAAGACTTGCATGTATTAGTGAGGAAAAGAAACCAAAACTTTCCTAGTATTTTTAGCTCTTTAATACTTTCAGATTCATTTGTCTGTGATTACCCAGATCGTTTAGTAACTTTGCAATGAAGATTTAAAAAAAACCCCAAATCCAAAAACCCAATGTACTGTTAAAACTCTGGATGTGTATCAATAGTGTGCATATGGAAAAGCTTCTCAGAATTATCTGGGTTTTAAAATCCCCAATAAGGACGTATCTGTGAAGCTGGGAACTCTTTGAACCTATTGTCTCTATTGTTATAAACAAACCACCGTTTTTTAAAACTCTCTGGTATTTCATCTAACCCTGAAATAGTAATGATTATTTTTTTTAATAAAATCCATGAGAAACTAGTCTGAAAGCAGCAAGAATAGCAGGAAACAGATTACCAGGGTAAGAATGGCATTCTTCCAGATTAAATTCTTGCTTTATTAAATACTCTTTTCTTCAGTTGCTTTGTACCTACTGAGCTGACATCTCATCTGTGATGGACAGTCTCCAGGGAAAGGCGAATAGTTTTGTTAAATCAAAAAGAATTGGAGAAGAGAGCATAGACAAGAGGCTTCCAAATGGCTTGGAAGCAGACCAAGAACTTATTTTTCTTATGCAAGTCACACATCAATGAGGAAAGTCAATTTTAGATTGTATCATCACTCAACAATAAGTGTGACTTAATTATTTTACCATTAGTTAACATTTGGTTTAAGGATTTCATGCATCATCATTAGATAATTCTGTTGCATGTTGTCTTTTCACTCACTTGGAACAGTAAGAACACAACAAATTGGCACATGAACAAAAGGTAAACATAAGAAACACAGTGACATGGTCTCAGCTCTCACGTCCCTTAAGCCATATCTCATCTTTGACCATTCTCTTGATCCTCTCTGAACCTTCTTCCATTTACTACATCCCTGTGGATATGGCAGAGACCAGAACCATGCACTGTATTGCCATTAGAGATCTATACATTGGTGAAATCCTGATTTCCCTTTTGTTCTCTATTCCTTTGCTGATGCACGTGCCAAACTGATTTGTAATAAGTCTATCTAAAGTGAATTTAATCTCATTCACTTTTGAAAAACCTTTCTGCAAATCTTCAGAGTCGTATCTCCTCTTATTACAACAAATAATAAATTTTTACCGTCATTAAAGTTCACTTTATTCAGCTGCTTTCCCAGACTACTAACATGCTGAACTAAGAGTTCCAGCACAAATCCCTATGGAACTCCAAGGCGGCATGCCCTCACCTTCATAGCAGAACATTTCCCATATTGCTGTTCTTATTGGGACAAATTATCTAATCATGCAAGATACTGTCTTATGCCATGTTTGTTTAGTTTCCTAAAATGCTTTGGGGTACAGACAAGGAGAAGCTTTTCAAAGGACAAGCACGACTGCGCCAGCAGGCTTTTCCTCATACATTTGGTCAGCACAGCCCTTAGATTGTTTCCTCTTTCCACAGCCTTAAGATATTGTAGAAACACTGCTACATCGAAGAGTTCCTCATTTTATTCTAACTGTGCTTGTTGCATGAATCTGCAGAGAAACAGATTTTCACTGTTAAATTCAGCCACCAAATTTAGTTCGTCCTGAATAAGGTAGTACTTAAGAGCCCTCAACAAAGCTGTCCTAGCTGCTGCACAAATTCAGAACAAAAAAGAGAGTGCCTACTCAGAAAACATCTGTGGACCAAAGGACAAGCCTTCCTTTTGGGCTGCCTGTTGACAGTATGACTTGGATAAATCGGTGCCTGACTCTTTCACTTCTCTACCTCAATTACAACCTTTTACCCTCATTTTAATATTATAGATACAACTAACACAAAAGGTAATATGCAAACAGTAGCACATCTTTTGACCCGAGTCATTATTTCATCACAGTTGCAAAGGATCTGCCTCACTATTCCAAAATTGTTTTAGTATTTTCTTCTGTGCCAATTCTCTGTCCCAGCCCTGCAAGAGCAAAATCTATAACTTCTTCCACAGGACCACAACCACATTCTCACCTATGGCTCCACTTGCATTACACCTACAAACATCTGACAATCAAGAATCCATACTAGCTCTTGGTAAGTGCCAGGCAATACATGACAACTTCCCTTATTGTTAAGGTCAAGGAAAACCAGAAATCAAGGGACTTGGAATAGCTTGTGACAATTAAGCTCTGCAGAGGAACATAAGGGTTAAGGTAAAAGTAGCAAAGCCCCCAGTGTCTGATGAGCATGCTCACTAGGTCAGAGAATAAGAGCATACTAATAGATGTTATCCAGAAGTTTTGTTCCCTTAAAACCAAAAAGAACTGCAAATTGCCAGACAATCCTCAACTTCCGAGTTTTGGTGATTCAGACATACTTGAGAAAACATGACTAAAATTAAGAAGTCATTAATCACCCAGAAATTATCGTTTTGGGAAGACAGTATCATCTCTCCCCTAGGTACACATTACAACACAGAAAGATCTAAGTGAACCAAATACATCATTTAAGGAGTAAACGACACATTACTACACATTGGTAGGGAGTACTGACATGGGATTAATGGTTGCCAGGAATAAAAGATAAGAAATAAGAGACAAGCAGGGTTGTAAACTCGGGGACTTTTTTCCAATATTTTTCACGTCAATTTGATATAGCTAGGTAACAGATGGTATATTATGTTTTTCCTGCCTTGACACAATTTAAAAACAAGTTACAGATGGCTATAATGAAATCCTCATTAACACACTTACATTTTCACAGTTCAGAAATAGCAATAATGGAACTTTCAGGTCTGGAATTTCCTGTTGGTTAATTAGTGGTTAGGTTAATAGCCTGAGGAAGTACACAACCCAAAAAGTTTCCTTGTTTTTTAATCATATAATTACTATATTCATATTTCTGGGAAAGCTCTCAAGAAAAATTTAATGTCACAGTAAAGCTACCTTTATAGCTCTTCCTTGTTTTGTGAAACAACTGTATTATTTTATTTAGCAGAGCACATGGGCAGGAAAGCCTAATTCAGCTGCTTGTTTTTATTTTGAAGATAACAACTTAGAGAATTCCACCAATACACATTACACCAAATACCTTCTACAGAAAAGCTAGAATCAACAACCATGGGTCCACTGCTACAATGTTATCGTAATATCATTGATTAATGCTTAAATAATTACTTTTTTAAACTCAAGTTTATAATCATCTACCACAGCTTGAAATATGACATATGGTTAACAGCATACTGTGATATTGCTGAATCTCTCTTCTAGAAAGAGGAAAAAAAGACCAGAACCACTACAAATCTTGCACTCAGGCTATTTCCACAAAGTAATTTGTGTCACGAAACAGTACAGTTAAAGTGGATGTGGAATTCAGCACTACAAACCCTCTGGGTTTTAGTAACCCCATGCTTTTACTGATTGATAACACCATGCCCTCATCACTGTGCTCCTCACACTGTCACGCCAAGGCTGCAGCCAAAGCCATTCCCTGGCCCAGCTGTGCCTTCACCAGGTGCAGCCACACCTCAGGTAACACAACCCACACGGTGCTACAGAACAAGGAAGAGGCTGGCTGGGCAGAACCAAGTCCCAAAACCTTACTGAGTGCTGTTGCTGAACTTTTTCCTTTTTTAACTGCCATCACCGAAAAACAGCAGAGAAATTGTGACACCCTTGATACCAAGCACAAATGGAAACAACCACACAGCTCTTTGAAATGCTAGAGCTTCAAAGGAGGATAGCCACTGCCAAACCATCATGAAAGTAACATAATGTGGAAAACCTGACTTGTAACTGAAGTTACATAGCTAGAAAGAGACAGTATCCAAATATTTAAAAGTTGTAATGCTAAAAATATCTTTTAAGCAACCTCACGACAAAAAATGGCAGGGAAAGAGAATTCAGATTCTCTAATAAACACATTATTATAATTATGTAAGGTTTTTCAGCCCTCCCATTTCTTCACAATCTATTTTGACAGCAAGAAGAATTGAAGCATTATTATCTTCCTTAACTAGCAGAAATGAGAGCCATGTACTTCAAAAACTTTATGAAACACTGAATGTCATTACTGGTTTCAACAGTCAAGTACACCCAGAAACCAACTGAAAAAACCCAGAGTGTTCTTAGAGAGCTGAGAACTACAGCTCCAAGCAGAGCTACAGTGCTTGCTTAAATCACTCTTGGACACCTAAAAAGTCAATTAAAAAGAAAAACAAACAAACAAACAAACAAACCAAACAAACAAACCAAACAAACAAACCAAACAAACAAACAAAAAAAAAACCCCAAAAAAACCCCAGACAAAATAAAGCTCTTATAATGATTTTCTTCTGGAAAAATCCTGTATTTTAATTCAGAAACTTTCAGATCCAGTTTCATATACAAGTTTCCATAATCATATCCATTCCTTGACAGAACAGTCCATACTGTGACAGATCTTTCTATGGCAGTGTTGCAGTAAGAAATTTAGATGTAGCTTTAGTAAGAAGTTAAACAAGCTTCTTGTTTTGAATATTTACACGCAGTATAATGCAGTTTTTATAAACCTGTACCTCTGGTCAAGTTCAGTTACACTTGCTTGTCTCCTTCCAAACCAAAAAGCTAAAAATAATTGCAATGTTTCAATGCTAAACAGCAATTTGTGAAGCAAGGACACCTTGTGTTTGCTTCACCCAGCACTCCCTCACTTCATTCTTCATAACAGTGCGTCTGGTGCAACAGTTCTCTTTATGTTCTGAGTTTCTGTGCTTATCACATGACAAAAAGAAAAAAGAAAAAAATTAATATATTACAGTTATAAACTTTGTTGAGCAAGTTTCAGGTACTTCTTCAAAGTGAAGTATACATAAGACAGTGGAAAAATTATACAGTTAATTGTACTACAAGGATAAATACTAAAATCTGTATAGAAAGTCCTCCCCTTTTTAACAATGACATCAAACAACTCAGATAAGAGTTTTGTTTTACAAAACTGAAACTGATTTACAAGAGGGTCTTCATTCCAGAGGGGTAAGAATTTGTCTGGGTAGCAAAAGTCCATGACTATAAAGATGGCATGTGGGAAGGAACATGCCTCAGGTTCCCTGCTACCCACAAGACAGGAATGAGGAAGAACAATACAGTGCTTTTTCTTACTCAGTGCACACACACACATAACCTCCTTAATTCAGATAAACATCTATCTTTGGAATCGGTATCACAGACAACTAAACTGAGAGTGTATTACAGCAGCATCAGCAATGGGCAGCTAGTCATGTTTGGGGATTCTCTCTGTCACTCTGTAGGAGAAAGCTCAAATCAACAAAGCCAAAAAAATGAAATATAAGGAAATATGCCTTCCAAAATACAGACTTTATTCTAGATAAAGTGTATGTTATATAGAACCATTACAAAACAGTTTAAAATATCTCAAAGAAGGTCAAATGTAACAAGTTAGCATGATGAAAATGTTACTTGTATTAAAAAAAAAATTGAAAAGGCTCATTTGGTTTTCTCTACTTCAAACCCTAATTCCAGACTAATATTCAGAAGTGCAAGTGCATTCAGTCTCTATTTCAGTACAGAGTACGCCCATCCAAGCCATGAGCAGTCACAGATTCTCCAGTCCAGTGCTGTGGGAAATCAGAGACTTTACTAAGGCTCAGCTAAGCAACATCCACTAGACCTTGTCATAGGAGTACAATAAGTTGGTCAAGCAGAACCCACCTTTACCAAAACCATGCTGGCTGGGACAGACCCCCTTGGTCATCCTGTACATGCCACATGATATCCCTCTGGATAACCTGCTCCATAACCTTCCCTCACTGCTTGGGGCATTCAGCTCATCACACAGTGCCGTACTGCCTGTGCAGACTGTCTGCCCTGTGAAATGGCACAGATATGCTTAACAAAACTTTGTATAATAATAAATTCCAAGTTCTTAAAAAGCTCTACACATAATTGAGCCATGCCCTTGATTTTCTACCCACTCAGAAAAGATTAAAAGAGGTGGTGACACAAACATTCAAACACTTCTATTTGTGTGTACTTCAAACACTGAAATTCTACCAAATGTTAAATAAAAAAAGAGAGCGAGAAAGAGAGAAAAAGGAATATATTTACTTATGCAATAATAGGCCTCTTATACCATAGCAAGTTGACAAATGTTTCTAGGAGTCCTGTCTTGATGTGCTGCTACAAAAGCATTATATTATTATGGCTACAGTCACAGAACATTTGGTCTGCCTTTATCTGCATTATCTAGTTTTAATCTTAAGAATACAATACACCAAGTTTTTATGACTCAGTGTTTTACTGTAGCCCTGTAAACATTCCAAGCCTTCACAGAAAGGCAAGCAGTTACAGTAAGTGATTATTTCTGGCAATATTTTTTCCTATAAAACATCAGACAGTCCAAGTTAGTATATCCCAGAATTCAAGGAACAGCATGTATCAAACCATTTTTTTTTTCTTGGGTGTTTTGCTGTTTTCCGTTCCCCTTCTTGGCTGTTTGACCAAAATGTCTTTTCATAAAGGGTCTTAGAGACAAAGTCTCAGAGGTGAATTCTTGCGACAATATTCTGAATTTTATTTAAAAGAAAGACATAAACAAAAGCACCTATCAAAAGGCTATGGCAGGGCTTACAGCACAGTCAAATTTCACTTTCTCAACAGATTTTCTCTCCCAGTGAAAAGCCATCAGAGACACTAATAGGCTTTAATTCTAAAGACTGAAGACCAATGACAATTTGATACACTGTATACAAGTTTTGAAATACATTTTCTTAAAATACAATTACAGTTCTTTTGTGATCCACGGTACTGAAAGAAACTTTGTGTCAGGCAAAATAGTAATACAGGAAGGACTCAAGTCAGGACTCGTGATACAAAAGAACCTACATCTACATGTACATTTCCACATTCTGTCTTCTGTTTTTAGAAGAAGTAATCAGAACTGTCCATGACTTACACCTGAGTCACTTTAAAAACAAAATGCAAAATCTAAAGCACAATTAACTTGTTCCTTCCATTGCAATTTATAGCAGCCTGAAAGACTTCTGCAATAACTAATTTAAATCACAGACACTTAAGTTCACAAACCCCAATACCTCAGAAGCCTGATGTGCAGAAGAAAGAAAAAACAACCTTCCTAAATTAAGACAAGTAATCAGAAACTGCTCCTCACATCCCCTTCTACCTTTGGCTGTTCCTGTGTGGAAATCCAGGTTTACCAAAATATGTATTTAACTGCAAGTATTACAGCACTCAAAACTGTTTGACAAAAATACAGTTTTTAACTGTTTCTTTGTAAGCTTTTTATCCATCATTTTGCTTAGATACACACTGCATTTATGAGAAAAATAATAAATAAAAGAAGCACAAACATGCTTTACAAAGAATGGAATCATCCTGACAACACTGGAAGAAGAAAACAGCATTTTTATCTCTCACTATTTAAGACTCTCCAACTTTTACTACTAAACTTTCCAACAAACATTACAACTATTAGTATGGTCTGTAGCATCAGATATTTCCATTGCTGGTTTTGAGACCCTGCAAGAACTCAAGTACCACATTCATACAGCTGTACTTAAAATTTACACACAAAATATGTCCATTGGGAAAAAGAAGCATCCACTTTCCAAAAAAGACCAAGAATAACTTTTGCAATTAGGAGACAAATGTAAATGTAAGCACCTGCTTATAAGAAAAGCCTAGACACATCAAGCATACAGCTTGATACTTACCATGCTCTCACATTTTTCCCTTCTCTCACCGAGAAACACCCAGCCCTCAGTGCAGCCACTGAAGCCCAGAGGTGTCTCAGTAAGGCTGAGGCTTTGCTAGCCCAGACTTGCTCTGTCCCCTCGTCACTCGCCTGCCTCCGCACAGCGCGAGCGGCTCTGGGGCGCACACGGAAACCCAACAGCACAGCGCGTGGGAAGTGCCTTTTGTTAAAATAAACACTTCTGCAGCAAGGAAACACTGAAAGCGTGTCCAAAGTACGACAGTAAAACCTCTTACAACACTAAGAGCGCTGACTCCAATGGGTATCCAAACGCTGGGGCC
Organism: Catharus ustulatus; assembly: GCF_009819885.2. NCBI lineage: Eukaryota > Metazoa > Chordata > Aves > Passeriformes > Turdidae > Catharus > Catharus ustulatus. Next base: position 20,697,217 of record NC_046227.1, on the reverse strand, counting down.
TAGGGAGTGGCAGGCCAGCCTTTGGGGCATGGGGGAGAGGTGCTGGGCTGTGGCCCTAAGTCCAGGGAATGCTGCTGAGGCCCCACTGAGCAGGGATGCTACTGCTCCCACCTGTGCACAAGGGCTGCTCTGCAGCTCCCTGCCAGAATGATAGTAAGAAAATACACAGGTAAAACCGTGCCTTTCATCCAGAGATGTTACTTAACCTAAGTTGGCTCTGAGGATAGAAAGCTTTTCCTCTCCAAGATATGCCAAGCAGGAGCTGAAAACTTGCTTCCCATGTGCTTGCTTGGTGTGAAACATCATCCACATTATATTATTTCCTATATATGAAAACCAATCCTAAACACTCAGGTACTTATCTCAACAAGATTTGAGCAACTCTGTAAAATGGTGCAAGGCAAAGCACTACTACTTCAAAGCATAATGCTCCTTTTAGAAACAAGTCTCTCTGACATCCTTCAGTTAAATTTAAAAATGCAGACGTCTTGAATACAAAATAAAATCAACTACCTTCATAAGCAATGTTATGTCTACTAGACAATCTAATTTTAAAGTTAAACCATCTGCCTAGAAAACTGACTACCTGGAAATAAAACATTTGCATATGTAACACTGCTGGAACTGCTGAGACCAATTATCATATGACATTTTCCTCTCCAGCTCCAGCGTGGTCTTTTCCTTTTCAATGACCAAACCAGGCATTGCTTAGTGATTTGATGCAGTAGGTGAATGAACTGGTATTGCTCAGAAATTCTCTTTCTGGTTCTTCATCTAAACAGGTTTCAGCAAGGACAAATAATGCTAAAGACAGGCAAAAAAAAAGTGCTGCAGTATCCTGGTTAGACCAGGTCTGCAGCTGGGAGCACAGACATTCTACAAGTTCATTACTGACTATCCCTCTGGGGATGAGGCAACAGAAACTGGTTGCTTTCACACAAGCCATGAAAAAAGAAAGCCACAGGGTGGCACTGCAAGTTGGTTCTATTTTGAAACGACTTGGCTGTTAGTTCTTTTCCAGACAAATCAGAGCATATCTAATGCATTCTGTATAAGACAGAAGAGTGGTTCAGAAGTTTTTCTTCAAACACATTTTCCAGCAACAAATATCCCTAGAATATAAATCACCTCATAAAAGAGGCACCTACTTCTCAGAACTGTCAGGGTATTTTATAAATTCATGAAATGGTATTTAAAGGCATTAACGCAAGAATGCTATAGTAAAGGCAGGCGAGGAACTGACACCTATTTTGGGTTTGTCCGTTCATTCTGTAAAACAATTCAATTTTCCCAAAACGTGCATTTTCATACAAAAGCTAAAGAATTTTCTTCATACCATGACTTTTTATCAATGCTGAGATGGCAAAATCTCCAACAGATCTCCCTTTCTCTGAAAGGAAGGACAGTATTAACTTCAAAAAAAGTATATGAAAAAGTCTTAACACAGCATTCAATACTACCATATGTTTTTAAAACATTTGCCTTCTATATTCATATATAAAAGAATTATACTTAATGTCATCCAAACTAGATGACTTAGTACAGCAGTATTTCAAAGCTGAACTTAGAAGCCTATTTAATCTGTTTTGTTGGCTTCTTCTCTCCCATATTTCAAATCCCTGCCATTTGAGTTAAAGCAGAAACATTTGCAAAAAGTGCTATTCCTGCTCATTTAATGAACTAACCAATTTTCAAAGGAGAGTTGGAGGTCATCCAGGATTGCAAGTTACTTTCTACTTTATAAAACAAAAAGTCACTTCAAGGCATGAATTTGATATTTCAGCAGATCCTGAACTAACAGACACTCTATGACTACGCACAACCACTTTGGTTGCTGAAGTCCTAGACCAATTTATTTTTTCAGTTTGAAAGTACAATCAGTAACAAATGAAAATAAAGTTGTATTTTGGTTTAATGGAACCATAATATAAATTAGAACACCAATTCATCTGCTATCATTTTTCTTACTCCAGAGGACAAGAATTCTAAAAAATAGAAAGTTTTCATTTTTTCCGTCAGACAGAAGTTGAAGACTCAACTAGCAATTATTCCAACTGCCAAGTAAGTATAAGCCATTCTTTCTGCTCCCTGTTTGTAAATGGAGATTATTTCCCATCTGATAGCATAACAGTAATATATGGGCAGAGAAATACGCCAATAAAGTTGTGACTTTAACAATAGATAAGGCAGATGATTACATAATAGTATTGATTGCCAAAGCTATATAAATTTGATTTGAGCACATATTTGCCTACTTTGTGGACTCATACTAAAGCACTCTGCATGCTAATAAAGGATTTCTGCATGACAAAGACTAAATTAACAAGTTAGTAACCTGGAAAAAGTAAACTAATTTTGGTACCAAGACACCAGTACCTGGTGTCAATATTGCTTAAAAATCATGTATGTAACAAAAAAGTAAGTAAGGCACCTCCCTCACAAAAAACCCAAAAAACACCAAATACCGAAACAAACCACCAGGCAACCACAAAACTCAAAGGAAAGTTATTACTACTATCATGATTAGTCTGTTATTATTTCCTGTGCTTGGAATGGGAGAGCAAGGGCTGCTATTGAATTGCTGGTGTGCAGACACTGAGTAACTATACTTCCAACACTCCATAAAATAACTTCCCAGTTCATCAGTTCAACATCAACTATTATACTGTTTATATATAACACTGCAAGGTCACGTGCTGAATGCAGCTAATGGAAGTCAACTCCAGTTCTAAATAAAGTAACTATTTAAGCAAAAAACAGACACACTGGATGCAACTTAATATGCTTCCAATAGACTACTCTGTGCCCCTCTATCAACACCTATGCCATTATGAATAGAAAGTTAAATAAATTGGAAAAATTTGAGAAGTAGGTACATTGTTCATCAAGCCCATATCCTTAAAAGTACGGACTTTGAGGAAGCTGTGTCTAGGAAGACATATGGAAGCAACCAGCATGTCTTTTCTTTGAATTATGTTTTCTTCTGCTTTTTAATTTCCTTATTCAAGGCATATTAGTGCTCATAGTTAATTTGTACATATTTTTCACAGCTTTGGAATAAATAGTGCTTCTGGACAGTAGAAGCTAGCCAATGCATTAAGCTTTCCCAGTTGGACATTGGTAGCTGGAACAGCACTTGGTCTCCGATGTGCCATTACTGAATTTTCAGTTCTAGATAAGAGGTCACACACACATACAATCCCACCAAGGGAAAAAAAATAAAAATCAAACAGCCAAATTTTGACTCATAAAACCAAATATCAAAGGAAGAATTCTACTACTCCTAGTCCTGTCTCTCCCAATATGGAACAAAAAATAAACAAAGATAATCTATGTTTTGACATCTTGGATATCTGAGAACTTCAAAGTTATTTATTTATGCAGATGACTAAATATTTCCCTTCATTTTTCAAATATCCTTGAACACAAGTATTTGTTCAAAAACATAAAGGACAGAAAATAAATGGTTGTATTGCTCTTGTCACTGCAATGCAAAACATTTATGACCAGTTCTTAAAAACTGCAGAATCACAAAATGTAACACTCTTCCTCAATCAATATTTAGCCCAAATTTCTGCATGATCCATAGGCATTTAGATATAAGAAATTTTAAAAAGCCAAACAAAACCCTGCACACAACTATTCTTAGCCAGCACTGCAAGGCACATTCTTACATTCCCATGAAAGTTAACAGGATGAGGAGCATGGTTGCATGTTCCCTTGAGGCCAGGCACAACTGAACTACTGGACAAAGAACAAGTTCTGGTCCCCATCACTTGCACATAGACCATGGGAACCCACTTGCTCTGGGTCACTTGGCTACACAGCTGCATATGTGCTGTTTTTAGAACACAAATATTTTCTTTTAAATGAACAACCAAGTACTACATGATCAAAAAAAAAATCCAGAAGAGACCAAAATATCTGTCTGTATGGAGTGATTTACAGCACAAGCTAAACACACATGCAAAGCCAGTTAGAGAAACCATCTCATGAGTACAAATTCTGCCAAATTAAAAACTTATCATCATAATCCTTCCAGGAGTCCAAAACCTATGACGCAGAAGCCCCATCGCACTTTGACAATCTTGTCCCTGTCCCAGTTTCTACTCAGAAGTCATGAAGACCTCTTCAGCAATTTCAGTAGGACAGAGGAGTAAAGGTGAATGGAAAATTGATGGAATCATGCTACTGCCACTACCATAATACATAAGAGGTTCTGTGTTGAAAGTTCTGGGACAGCCACACGTTAAGTTTTTTGGACAAAGCTGGTCTATTACTGACTCAGACATATTGACAGGGAGCAGAAAAATAGGATACAGCTTTGTCATTTCATTTATATAAAGAGCCTCAAACAAGGTATGACTTGCTGCTAAGAGATACAAGAATTCACCTGTCAAATTAGGAGTTACAGTAGGTAAAGCCACAGGAAACAGTGATTCTGGATGCCTCTTCATAAGGTCCACCGTGTTCTCAATCTTAAAAGCAGCCATTGGTTACTCAATCTCACTGGATCCCACTGGTAATCATGATGTGAACCACAAGAGGACACCTTCTAAATACTCACCAGCAGCCCAGCTGAATCTTTTTGCTAAACAAAAAACCCCTAACCTGGCTTAAAAAATGGATGTTCATAAAACACTTCACATTAGTGCACTATTTCTGTGCATAAGATCACAAGGTTTCTCAAGCTCACCATCATTTATACTCTCGTAACTCCGTTTTCTGTGTATTTGCAGAAATGTGAAATAGGGTTGAATGGGGGATACCTGTTCCATGGTAACATCACAGACTGTGTGAAACATTTTTTTAGACTGCAAATATGACCCAACAGCCTTTAGAAATATTCTATACCAATAGCTCTCTGGTGTCAAAGGTGGCTAATAAGGATATCAGGTGACTGTCAAAAGTAAAGAATAATAACAATGACAAAAACGTCAGAGAAAATTGCAAGAAAAATTTTACAGTTAGGTCAAGCTATCATTTCTCTCTATCTTTTTATAATTACATGACTGCATAACTTTATCACAACTGATGTTAAGCAATGAAGGTAAGTGAGTGGGTGAAAGAAACAACAGAAGCACAGAATAATTTAGATTGGAGAAGACCCTTAAGATCATGAAGTCCAACCACAAACTTAAAATTGCCAGGTTATCATCTTCTCCACTGGGGGGATGAAAATGCCTTTTCAGATTGTCTACTCCTTTCATTTTTATTTTTTTTTCTTTTAAGTACAAAAAAGACAAAAGGCAATCATCCCTTCCATTTTGGCAAAAGTACCTACAAGCTTAGCTGCCACAGCATCCAGTTGCAGACCTTGATACCCCACCTTCTTTAATCATGTAGTTTTTTTTGAAAAATCTCAATATTTTATTGCCAAATTCAAGTCTGAAATTCCCACGTAGGGAAGCTTCAGGGATGTAAATCATCTGCTTCATTTCTTGGCATCCTGTGTCTCCAAACATGACGTTGTTATGTTCAAATCAGACTAAATTAGGAAGCCAAGACATTTAAAGTGATATTAAGCAGACAACATTGTGGTCAACCCTTTCAATTCTTGGATATGACAGCTTTATCTCACCATTCTTGCTTATTTCCAACAAAATTATAATAACATCATACAGTTTAAATAAACCAACACAGAACTCTCATTGTTATTTCACTGGATTTGCTGTACATCATTAAGCTTAAAAGTAAACTGAATGATCTCTTACTATTATTTCAGTATTGTACTAACTGCAGCAGGAGTCCTTACATCCATTGACCAAATTAAAATAGAAGTCAGGGTGTATCAGCTGGGCCTATGAAATGTTATGGTGCAATGCACCTATTCCACCTAAAAGTCAGTTAGTCAAAACAGCTCAGATCAGTAAGAATTGATTCAGGTCAGGTTATAGTACACTGTGTATAGCACTGACATTTTGTGATTACAAAGCCAACATTTAACAATAGGAACTGGTGATATCCCTGACTTTTCTAGTTTAAAGCCTTAAGTGAAGCATCAGAGGTTCTATGAAAAACATTCTCCTGATGGGTTTTTTTAATCTTTATTTTTACTACTGAGTATCTTGACATGTTGAAAGAAAAGTTTGATCAGTGAAAGAATCCATCAGTATTTATCAGCTCCTTGCATTTAATTTCTTCTTGGTTAATTCCCAGAAAATCAGTCATTTTTCTATTAATTTTAAGGTCAAAGAGGACCCCATGGAAGGAATAGGCAGCAGGAACTAAATAAACCGAAGACCGGATCTTTAATGCAAATGTGTTTCCTGGAGGAAAGGAGTAAATCAGTTCAGATAATGTAGTACAGAAGTAGGAAAAAAGTTTAAAAAAATAAAAATCACATGTTCTGAAACAATCTGTTCAAAAGTTTTCCCCTGGAACATAAGTACCTCTTCAAAACCAGTGCCCTGCTGAGGAATTTAAGAACTTGCCAAGGTTTAAGTTACTAATCAAAAGCAACAGTTATTTGCTTTGTGGATGACAAAGTTGTAGCACTTGCTCAAAACTAAAATAAACCAAACAAATCACAATTATTTTAAGATACAATACAAGTGCAGAGTGAAAGCTGTCTGTGTGAGTGTGTAACTGAGACAAGCACTCCAGAATACATCCCCCTTTATTACAAATTCTAAGAAAAAGAATACTGGCAGTACAATTAAGAGGGCTTCAGAGTACTGAACCAGTTTAAATAATGCTTAATGCTTTTCAAATCCACCAGTTACAAGGTCACACCAGGGTAATTCCACAGCATGTCTCCTGATAACCATGCTTCCAGCCTGTTAAAGAATCACACATTTTTATGAACAGCTAGAATTTAAAGTTTATCTTTAATAACCAGAGAGCATGACTATTTAGATATTATATGCATTTCCCAAAATCACTGCTCAACCCTCAAACATTATCCTTATTTAATTAACCACTGCTCCAGACACTAGGACATCTGATAACTGACAAATATGTTCTCAAAGATTAGTTTCTGGCCCCAGAAAAGGTCCTCCTTCACAGAACTTTTTTATCTCTGTATGCAATATCGTATCCTCCCAAGTACACCCAATATAAATTGTTCTGTACTACAGAAAATCCTTGTGTTTCAAAATTAATTAATTAATTCCTACAACTGCTTAGTAAAGAAATGAAATGCATTTAAGATTTTGAGATTTCTTCCTCCCATGTGAAAAAGCAAAAAGAAGATTATAGAGGCCTTACTTCTTAAAAAACACATCCATAACTTCTTATTGGAATACAGTCAAATCCTAGTTTTAAATATAGTCATTTTATCAGTATTTTTGATTAAAAAATAATGAAAAGTGAGTACCATAAGGAATCAGGAATTATGAAAAGGAGATACCAATAGGTATCTTGAGAACCTAAACACAGCTACCTACAAAGTTCCTGCAATATCCTTCCCTCACAGAACTTCAGTGAAATGTAGGTAAGTGATGGCAAATAATGGAACAGTCATTATGAGCATCAAACTTCATGAAAATTATGCATTTCTTTATGCTTCAGTACAAAGCACAACTGATACTAAAACAGTATTAAGTATGTGCTGTGTGAATATTCTTTCAGGAGTGGATTATATCTGCTTTCTCTTAGAGTACTGCACACCTGACTCACCATTGCTGCCTTCTCCCTTTCTTTCTCTTTTGCTCTGCTTCCATCAGCAGCATGGTTTCCCATTTGATTCTGGTTGGGATTCTCACTGCAGGGAGGCTAAATCTGCACTTGAGCACAAATGCTAAGAGCATGACAACTATTAATCAGTGTAAACTCACTGAAAAATCAGCGCTAAAATCACTCTACCAAAATGGTTCTGGCTTTGAGGACTTATCCAAAAAAATTTCAATAAAAACATATGCATATTACAGGAATACCAATTCAACCTTTATCCAGGTACTTATTGTTCCAGATGCAGCTACTTCTGTCTAAGAAAAGTTTATTTTCATGTTATATATAATAACAATCTAGGCCATCCTACAGCGCACCACAGATCTACCACTGGGGCTGGAAGAGATGATCTTCAAAGGTTGCTTCCAAGCCAAATAATTCTATGATTTCCCTGAAGACAAAAATAAACCGGTGGAAATCAAAAGCAGAAAAGTATTTTGGCATACCTTCTTCCTGAAGAGAGAAAGTATACGTGGATGTAGTGCTTAGAAGCATAAAAACTATTAAATTTTAAAACAAAGGCAACACCATTCTAGTTGGCATTAAGAAACAGTGGAACAGTACAAACAGGGCAAAGAAGTCCTTTAAAAGAGAATATGAAAACAAACCAAAAATGGTTTAAGCTAGCCAAAAATTTAAAGAGGCTACAAGTGAATGCAAAAAAAAAAAAAACCCAGCAAGGACACTGGCACAGGGAGAAAGCCACTGGCCATTTCTAGATGCCACAACTAACTGGACACAGTTTGAATCAACAGGGTTTAACAGGCACTGGGGAAATACTTCACATCCTCCTCAGTAAAATCACCTTTGACTTAAATATAGCAAAGGGGTTTTCTACTTCTTCTAAGCAATCATAAAGAGATAAAAATAACCCCATTCTGTTTGTCCTATTGAATAGGGGATTAAAATAACTAGCAAGGCTTTAAGTCGTTGAGCTGGAGGTAGATTCACCAGGTCACAATTGGAAAAGGAGAACTGCCAGTCCTTGATAAGCACAGCAATTACCATTCTTTTATATACAGAACCACTCTAAGGGAGTACAGCTTCCTTAAACAGCAATAACAGCATATCCTTTGATTTATACAGCAGTCCTGCAGCAATACAACCAACATCCTGTTTTCATCTTAAAGTACAGCTGGGCACTTTGTCCACAGGCTTTATTTATCAGAGTCCCCATAACTGAGCGCCTCGTCGTTAGAAGAAACAGCACCCTTCAACTTAGCAGCATTTTATCTCTCTGGTTCTTTCCTCAGGAAAATACTTACATGCTACCTATCTGACCTACAGAGCACATAGACTTTTACTGCAAACTTTGACACAATGTGACTTAAATTTATAAATGTTAACTAAATACAGTAACACACTTCTCCCACCCAGGAAGTCATGTAAAAAACCACCCAAGAAAATTTAGACAAAAAGGGATTTCAAAGGAAAGGACAAAAATATCTAAGCTGCCAGATCTCCTAAAGCCCATGAAACACACAAATTCCTGATATCTGAAACCATCTTTTTAAGTTCTCCCTGGATTTAGAAGTTTTCCCTGAATATAACAACAAATCTCTGTAAAATGCCTTAAAGAATATATCTCTAAAACATTTGATCAGACAGAACATTGATTATTTAATAATTATGTATCCTGGTTATCACAACAGTTGGAATCCTGTCAGAAATGCAGTATTTTCCACATTCTTACCCATGAAACTAACCAGACAAATAGAATTTTGAATGATTTACATGCTCATACTCTGTAACCATGCAGCAACTCATGAACATGCCATTCACATGTTGTCACACTTCAGAAATAGACCAAGAGTGCTTAACTCTTTACCACTTTATTTGTTCAAAAGTTTTAGAAGGAATTGTTGCTTATTGAATACATTAAATCACTAAAAACTTACAAAATGACGAAACTTTTGCTAGCTATATCTGTAACACATCCACAATTTTTACCTATTTATTCTCAAGCAAGTGGTAAGCTGCGTGTCAGCACAATCTCAGTGAAAACAAAAAGGCAACTACTAATATCAATATAGGGAACACTTCTTATTTAGAAGTTAATGGCCCTGATTCAAAAGCAATAAAGAACATTGGATTTGTCTGGCCAGAAAACAGCCTGTGGTATGGGCACAGAACAGGCAAAATTACTGCCAACACTGTACAGCAGAAGGCGGCAAAGTGACAAGGATGCAGAACAAAACATCAACCTGACCAGAGTGTCTACTCTTGTCCTTAGTGGTAGTAGATAAGGCAAGGACAAGTTGAAGACAGTTAATTTGCTAAAATCTCCAAAATTTGTCCACATTTAACTGCACCAGATCAGTGCTTCACTCGTCATAAAACTGAAGTTAACAAGTGGAAAACCAGAGCAGTCTATTTGGATAAAAAGTTCATAAGCAGCCATCAATACAGATCACAAAAGCAGAACAAGACGTAAACAAGGGAACACTAATACTCACAAATCTGTGAGCTTCCTCAAAGTTCATCTTCACCCTGCTGAGTAAAACTAAGCATCAGTAACCTAAAGCCCATCACCACCCCCAAGCACCAAATTCTCTCTCTCCCAGTAAGTATGGGCTGGGTTTTGAAAGCCTCCCAACAGAGGAAATCCATGAAAAGAACTCTGGCTTCATATCAGAGACTGAAATTGTGGCTAATGGCCATTGCACTGTTCTTTTGGCACACATAAAATGATAATGATCAGAATTCTAGAAATTTTTATTACGTGGATATGAAGTCAGTAGCATAATGCTGTTAGCTTAAAGCAGAAAGGTTCTTTGGATACAAAAATTCAAAGCTGACACTTCAAAAACATCAAAAACTACAATAACATAAGGTGAATACAGAGAAAGAAACAAAAGTCTTGTCTAACATTAAAAACAGAAAAAGGAACTACCCCAGACTTCCATAATTTGATTACCAGCAACTTAACACTGGCTTCTTCTGACTGAAGAAGACATGAAGCTGCAACAAACTGAATCTATCAGCTCAACAGCAGCAGCAGCAAACCTACTCAGTCGAGAACAAACACACAAACTTCTTTCTACCTAGAGAGCCCATAAGGGAGGGAGAGAGGTATGCAACCTCTGTCAATTATTCAATGACTATCAAAATTCAAACAAAGAAACAAAAAAAATGGGGGGAAGAAGAACAACTAATCTCTCCATCCAGTGTCAGATCTTTGCATGAATCAGCCTCTCATAACCAAAGTAACTAAGTCACTTCTTCCTCACTGTCACTTAAATATTTAAGTGAAAATATTTGTTAATCAAAGTGGTAAACACAAAGGTACACAATAGTGGTACAGCTGTGTCAGTTTGAGAATGTGACTCACATTTTCTGATGGATCTCATTTTATCATCAGAAGCCAAAAGCTTTCTGAGTTAAAAGACTGTTTACAATCCCAACCAATGGCTATGCCATGTTTAGATATGCCCTTTTATATTTGATAAAAGATCACATGTCTTTTACAGACAGATGGGAGATCTTTCGACCATGTTGAGCATTTATTCACATGATACCACAAACTGACTCAAGGAAACAGTCAGTGTATGACTGAGATATGAAATATGATGTGACAGGATGTGGGAAAGGCCGGTAAGTGTAGATGGAGTTTTCCAGATCTCAATCGGCTTTCAAAATTATTTTTAAATGGAAGTTAAAACTTTATCAAGTACTTCTAAACTTGGAGCTTTTGTTTTCCTGTAACAGAAGGACTCTGAACTCACAACCATTTTTCTTTACTGAGAGTATGTTGTCAGTAAATTAATTGCATGCTTCCCCATGAACTAGAGTAGAATTTTGCAAGGGCGTTTCTACATTAAGTTGTTAAAGCTTTTCCAAGTGGTCCTGACAAACATTTTTACAAAATAAACAATTCACTGGACACGTCATTTCCTACTGTCCATCTCCACCACAAGCAGGAAGAGAATACACAGATTTCATTCAGGAAATGTGAAGGAATATCCAGCTGTTCTTGTCTAGTGGAGATAGAATGCAGGACAGCTGCCTCTTATGCAGAACAGCAGAGTGCTGACCAGCATCACAGACATCTTTCCACAAGACCACTCAGCCAGGGTACCAAGTCATTTTAAAGACTCCATCTACAGGAGCAGTATTGTATAGGGTGAAATCTCAGCATTTATGTTATGTGTCATTATTTCCAAACAGTCTCAATTCTAACATAAAATCTTATTTTGGATAAAGTACTAGCAAGCAGTCTTCAAAAATAAAAATTCCTATAAACCTGTTAGCTGGCAAGCTTTACATATTGTAACTACAAAATCCAGGAAAATTTAGGGGCAAGTAAAAGCAGGAAGAAAATCTAACAACAGGAGCCCATAAGCAATAAAAAGTATCTTAAAGAACACAATCAGGAAAAAAAAATTCTAAAATTTCTGAAAGTATCATACCACATCCCATTTTTTCTCTAAATTAAATTCTTCTATACTTTCAAGTATACTTTTAAGGTCTCATCCAACATTTACAATTCATTGCATTTCTCTCCTTTTTTATTAACTTAAGATTTATGGATGAAGATACATTAGTGTATTTTGGGAGGAAGACTGGAAAGTTTGTAAGAATGTTTGGGCAGTGGAAATATAAGAACAGTCAAAGAAAGATGCTTAGAAATCTGACAGAGATCCCAACAGTGCAGACAGTGATGTCAGATCCTTATTACTTTTCCAAAATAAGCCTCTCCAGATTCCCTCTCATACCCCTCACTATCGACAACCAGCTCTGAAAAAGTGCTTATAAAATTCTTTGGTTTTCCTTATCTCCTACATTTTCACCTTGCTTTTCTACAAAAGCGAACAAGCATTGCCTGGTGTATTGAGAATATCTCAAAAATACCGAGGACAGGGCAGGGGGAATTTTGTGCCCTGCACTGCAAAAGAACCACCAAAACAAATCACAAAAATTATCTAGATTCCAAAATCCTCTGATCCCTGCATATATCACCTGGCAGAGAACCATAGCCCTCTCCCTACTTCAAAAAAACCCTGATCAACAATCAAGAAACAAGAGAGAAGCATGAAGAAGCTGAAGGAGTAAAGATACATCTGTCCCAGTTCAATTAGTTCATTTCTACAACAAATTCCTGATAATCTACCATGCAGATGTAAAATTACATATATATTTAATTTTGAGAAAGGACAGCATGTAATACACTTATAAAATTACAGCTACTGGTCCAACAAAATCATCGGTAAACTCTGACTTGCTTGAATAAAGAAAAAAAATCCTATTTAATGTCTGTAGCTATCACTGCCAGCCTTGAGACCTCAGCTTCAAGTCCTGCAATGTCCAAGGCATTACTCAACTATAGATAAGCAAGTAGATGAGATCAGCAACTGCAAAGACAGTGAATGACTCCACTTTAAAATGGCACATAAAAGGGCCTGGGAGATCCTTCTCCCCTCCAACAGTGTAGTGAAAAATATTCTCAATGCCCATATAAGTACAAGGGAATAAGATGTGTTGAGCTAGATAAAACAGAACACACAATTTTTAAACACAAAAGCATATTTATAAAAAGAAGAATTTATAGTTTCAGAGTGAAGTCAGGGAAGAGGAATTAGATATAGAGAGAATGGGATACAGGGCAGAAAGACCAAACTGAAGGGCCAGGCTTTTACTACATTTGAAGATTTAAAAGAATGCACAAAGCAAGAATGTGACAAGATCCACTCAAATTGCTGTGTTCTTACCCCTTCAGGTAAAAATTAAATACATCTTTCTTTACAAACTTATTTAAGATTGAGAAAAAAGGAACTTCCTCCAAGCAGTGAGTACTTTAAAAAGTGAATGAGGCAAATATAGCTCAAAGAGGATGCCAAGGACGGAATTAGAGATGCTGATTTATAATGTGGGTGGAAGGAGAGGATCAAAATTGCAGGCAAGGGGAAGTAAGAGACCATGAATCAGACCCCAACAGAGGATACAGAAAAGTTTGTCTGGAGACTTCAGAGGGTGAATGGAAAAAGCAGTAACTGCTCAAAAATGAAAGTTGGGAACCTAGGAACAACTTTCAATATATAATGATACCTGATTCATGAGGAATTAAATATTCTGATTTTTTTTTAAAATAATAATTTAAAAAACTTAAAAAGCAAAGCCCAAATTTCTGTCACGGGTTGAATTTCTGATTTACAAAAATGCCTGAAAATTATCAGAAATTCATCCTCTAGAAATTCCACCTGCTATACTATTGTCATCAACTAACACACAACTTCTTGCTTGTCTTACTAAATAAGTAAAAAAACTCATCCATCCATGCAAATAATTTCTATGCTCTCAAAGCCAGAATGGTTACATTTTGAATTCTGCACAACATTATTTTTTCATGAGAAGGGCAGAACGTTTAAGTCCTTAGCTAGTAGTAAAGAAAGAAGAACTTCATCTTTGCCTCAAGGATCACACCCAGCAGGACAAGTTGTAAATATTTGTTTTTTCAACTTTAACAGATTTTTTTTTTTAGGAGATCAGTGACAAAGCATTATTCTTCCCACATAAAAAGAATTTTCAACATTGCTGTCACAAGAGCAGTTAAACAATAGCTAGCTCAGTAGATTATCCAGTTGGTTTGTCATCTAGTTTGACAGTACAGAAGGACTGAGCTAGGTCTTAGAAAAGTCAAGAGCAATACCAATGATACTTAAACAAATGACAAACTAGTGAAAGACAAAAAAACACAAACTAAACTTGGCATGCCATGTCCTTCCCTAATGAAGGATAAATCCTTCCCTAAATTACTTTGAATATTCTTATTTAACTCAGTTCAGCAAAGACCCCAGCACATCAAAGGTGAGGGGGGAAGGAAGGGACACAGATGGACAAAAAACCCAAACAAAACAAGCAAACATTCAAACTGAAGGAAACAAAAAAATGCAATTCATTTGGGAAAAAATTTTAAAAATAAAAGCAGCAGTTCCTCCAGACAACTTTGTCAATTTTAAGTCTGTATTAAGTTGAAAATCCTTATGCTCTTTCCACTGCACAACATTTAGAAGTTACCTGTCAAGCCCCATATATAGAAAAGCTTCAGTCTAGAAGAAAATCCATCTGAAGGTCTGACATCAAAGTAAGGTAAAATACCAAAAGGGAAAACTAATTCTCAACAAAAAAACACGTCCCATGAAAACAAAAAATCTCCACTGTTAAATCAATACATCAATAACTCAGGAATATTAGATTGAAAATTTATTTGATTTTAAAGAAAAATACACATATTTCTAGTGCTGTTCTTTTGAGATAGGATGGCGTTTCCCTTGTTGGAGGCTTTTTGTCTCTTTGTTGGAGGAAAATTCAAGCTTACAACATTTCTTGTCTAACACAGAACAACAGTTTGCATTGTTTGGAAAGGAGAGGTTTGTCTATTATTCCATATATCTATAAGATTTCAAATCAAGTAGCTCTATTTCCAGAAGAGAAATGAAAATCAAATAAACATGCAGAAAGTATTTTTAAAACACAGCTAAGAAAGCTTCCAAGCTGTATCATTTCTTCAATGGGAACCTCTTTAAAGCTAAAGCTTGCAACAAAACCCATCTTTTCTCACAGAAGAAAGCTTAAGCCCAGCTACAAATATTTACGTGCTCTATTTTCTTTAACTGAAAATAATAATCCAGACAACCATGTCAATAGTTCCCAAGGGAGATATTTCCTGGATAGAAAAGGGACTCATCCTTTAACCACCTATGGCACTCTGAAAATTTGCAACAGCCAAGCAAATGCACATGCCCCTTCTGAACTGGATAACCTCGTAGCAAGTAAAAACAAATCTAGGAACTCTGAATACTGTAAGAATTCCCATGGTATTCCATTTCTGCATTAAAAAAACATTTCTTAAGCCATGAAAATATGCAGTTATATCCATCAGTCAGAAAACGTCTACTGGAACGCCAGTTAGTAAGTGCTTAAATTTACTTCATAAAGAGCTGCACTTTAAATTGTGGGACCTTACCTCAGAGAATTCAGGTGAAGCATCAAGTTTTTAATTGGTTGCTACAGCTCAGAACAGCAGGGGTGGTTTTCCCCTCCATTGTTGCAAGCTGCACAGTCAGAGTTTCCTCTTCATTGTGCTAATGCTGGGCACAGCCACAGAACTCTACAGGAACCTAGGAGCCAACATCTCAGCTTCTTGTCATCCTCCAATACCCTGGAGTTAGCTCTTTTAGAGCTGTACACAGTGATACTCACAGTGAAGAGCAACTTTCTCAAACTGCAGCTTTGTGAATTTAAGTTAGAGTAGCAGCTGCTGGGGAAGCAAGTGAGAGCCAGGTGAGAAGAAAAGAAAGTACACAATCAGATCTGGTTTAACTTGCAAGCAGCCATAAAAGAGAACATCTGGCATTCCTTGTATCCACTACATTAACACAGCAACTCATTATACTGACTTGTTAATTTCTAGAAAAAAGAATAAATATTTAGTTGAGCATGCTAACCTTGTTACAGCTTCAAGGGCTGGCTGGATAATCTGGCATCTGCTCTCCTCCAGCACACATAAAACTACAACAGTGGCAGCTCAGAATAGCAGTCAGGCTAGAAAAACCAGCATGCTCAGAAATTTTTTTCCAAGCTACAGTCAAGATAGTCAGAAACAGTACAGCACTTTATGAAGGGAGACCTATTTAGGTGTTGCCAGATTACAGGAGAAATAATTTGTTTGTGAAATTAAAATACTCCGACTCAATTATTTTGTCTGTAAGATGACAGAAATCCTCAAGACTTTCAGTTTCCTCTGGAATCTAAGGTTTTGGTCCCCCACAATAGACTCTTTTCTTCTTCCACCCAAAACGGATGGGCCTACTCAAAACAGTGATCTTCAGGTTTATGTAAACACTGTGGTCCCATTTAAAGTACATTTAAAAAAAAATCTGGTAATTGCAGAAAGAAAAGAACTTACCCTAAGGTAACACCAAAATCCACCTTCCAGTCTCAAGCACTTTTTCCCCTCAAATGCTTTTGATACCTCACTATCTAGCTCTCACTTTTATTTTTTCATAGGATACCAACACACTTGGACAAAACTTGGAAGTAACTCTGCTGATCTCTATTTGTGTATTACCCTCCTACACATTTTTTCACCCTAGTATCCACATTCCACCCCCTAATGTTTTCTTGATCTCATTCCCACAGCAACACACTCCAACAGGGAACATTACCAGGAACTAATTCCATAGGCACCCAGCTATGACTTCAGACTTGACAAAGTTTGAGCAAACAGTTTTTAAATACAACATTCAGTTAATGGCATCAGTGTCATTCCACTATTTAAGGTTGCCTTGCTTAAGGCAGATACATTAAGAAGAAAAACATAATCACCTCAAGAAGTGTTATGTGTACATTTGGAACTCAGCTGGCAAATTGGCCCCTGGAATGATTAGCATTCAAGTGGCTCCTATGGGCATCCACCCACAAAGGAGCTAACTCCTTGCTTCAAATATCCAGCAAGCTCTACAGTCCCAAATTCTCAACATTCTTTCCATTTTGTTATTGCTCCTTTACTTCATCAGGGTCATGAGGCTGATAAGAACATGCTAATTATTATCTTGACGTCCTCAGTCTAAGAAGAAGCACAACTAAGATAGGACTACTTGTTAGACCCATAATGGCCTAACCTCTGACCCTAGACAGTGCTACCACTTAGCAGCACAAATACAAAAGGTCTTGCACTTAATGATAAACACATGTGTACAATATACAGAGCAATGGAAACAGCTAGTTCATTGCAAGAGAAAAACCTGGTTTCACCCTTACAAAAATTTCACCAAACTGAGCAAATTCAGACACGTACCCAAGTCCTCACCCCCACTCTGGGGCTGTGGCTCAGGCATATAGAATGTTTGGTTTGAAGCTATTGCTAACACTTGCTGTCCCTTCCCACACTCAGCAACAGGAAAGACTTTCATTTATATCTGAATAAACCTGTGGCTATGTTGTGAGCTGACTCAAATGAACACTTGAAAGAGAAGGAAGAGAGCCCAAATCAGTATTCCAAGCTTGACACCACGCATTTGCCAACACTGCGCCACAGCTGATGCCTCCACAGTGACTGAAATGATTTGATAAAAACTCAGTTACATGCAAGAGAAAAGGTAAACTTGTTGGGTTTTCTAAAAACATCTCTCACTTCCTGAGACAGCCCCAGAAATCATGTGAAAAAGACTTTTCTCCTGTTTTTAAATTATTCAAATACATCCACTCTGCCAAGCAACAGTGAATGGGATGCTAAAGACACACATGAGAAGTGTTTCTGGCGCTATGCTAATCAAAGCTGTTTGGCCCTGCCCCTTTCCCCACACAATCAGCTCTATCTTCAGGCCCTGGAGAGCAGCTCCCTCTCCTAAGCACGTTTTTGTTAGACACACAATGAAAATTATAAAAACAAAGGGGGTTTGCTTGGGTAAAGCAGGTCAGAAGCTGTTATTTTGTATGTAAGCATATAGCTTTAAATACCATTTATGGGAACAAATGAAACAACACTAAATTCTCAGAAACGTTACAATTGAATTAAAGGTGGATCTCAACATGAAGGTATTCCAAAGGATAGCAATATTACATTTACCAAAATCCACATTTGCTCCAGTATTCTAATGGCATATTAAGCCATAATACAGTTCTTCACAGTAAAATCCTGTGTCAGCTATTGACATCTACTTGTAACAGAAAAATGTATTTACTCCAGGTTATGGGATTGCTGTCCAGCAACAGTAGGAAAGTTGTGTTCAGAAGGTAGGATACCTGCTACAGCCACTTCTTTTTTTATTTATAAGTATTAAATCACACATTTTCCTACCATTTCATAAAGCCAATTCAGCTCTGTGATGAACAGGAGCAGACTCTGTCAACTGGCCTGGCAGGAGCTCTGTGCCATGAGTGCTGCTCAGACTCAGGGTAAAAAAGATGAGCTATAAAACTGCCTAACTGTCCAGCCAAGTTTCTCTTACCAGGAGAAGAAACTATGTGTCATGGCCAGCCAGTTACTGGGCACACCTCCTATTCATCAAATTCCAAAATACTCCAGCCAGTCGCTGGGCACACTCTCTAGTCACCACATTATTAACAAAAACAAAAAAAAAAAAAAGAAGACATTGTTTTAAAAAATCTTTTCTTCTTTACCTTGAATGTACAAATATTTTTATCAACAACAAGTTTTAATAAACAATTTTTAATAGGAAAGCATAATCCTGGATAAAAAAAAAAAAAAAAAAAAAGACAGGATCCTTTCCCAAAGCTTGTCCCCGTAGATCTGGTAACAAAATTTTGTATTAAAGAGCCACCAGTGCTCAAGTTATATAGGAGTTCCAAGCTTTAACTAACATCAGTGCTTGAAAATTTACAAAACACTACCTTCTTAGTAGTTAACATAAGCAAACTTTCTCATCCGTTAAGAGTTACCAGCCATTACTCCACAGAACTTCAGTGATTTGAGAACACATTGGCTGGTAAACAGTTTTCAGCTGCAGATTAGCACTTTCAACCTAGCCAGACAAGTTAAGAGATGTAATGTAGTATATTACATCATTTGGTAATATATTTAAAGAAAAATGCTATTTCAACTGAAATTCTTCCCAGATTGCACAAATTTTCCTATCATCTCAGAGAGGGAGCAGTAACTGCATACTATTCAAAAATGGATCTGTGGACCATTTTCAGTAAAACTGGGAGTTGTCCTCTTTTCCGGTATATCCACATTTTTTTCCTCAAATCCAGCATTTTGTGACCAAATGAGACCATCTTACAGAAATAGTTAAGACTACGAATAAAGAACTTCTGTAGCAAGAAAGGCACAGCAACTTGATTTTCTAAGCACTAAGTTATATGTGAACAGCTGATAAAAGACCTGAAAATCTCTCTCCAGAGCTAATGCAACGAGCGTTACTGTTAGTTATACACTTCTCAAAACTGAGTAGTGGATGCTGGCAGATGCTTGAAGTCACATAAAGGGAACTTAGATGTGAAGCAGCAGCCAAATTTCACTATACCAAACAGCTTTATAACAGGCAACATGCCTAGAGGAACTGTCAGAACAGCCAAAGTTTTAATTGTGTCTTTCTGCTCGTTCTTAGGCTCCTGCTCACAAGTAAAACCAAAGACTTTCAAGAAATAATGTTTCTGCCACACCCTAACCTGGAAAAAAACATGATTATCCTACACTCAGTCCTTCCAAATCTGCCTAAGTACATAGAGTCTTAAAAATGCAGTAATTATCTATACTGTAATTATACCTTCTACATTGATCAACAATATAAAGTCAATTTCTCAACTACATATAAATGTGGAATGGTGACAAGGCCTTAAGTGAATAAATACTCCTCCCTTTATTAGTCTTATATATTCACTACAGCCATGACTTCAAACTGGTTTGATTACTGCTGCAAATACTACAGTAAATTGCCATCATCTGCACCTGTTTATCCTACAGTCACTTGGCCAGCAATCCCACAAACCCATTTTTGCAAGTATGGAAGCTTCACAAAAACGTTCATGCTAAAAAATATATCCATCATGTATTTTGCCCATTCTATTTATAGATAACTTCAGCAATCTTACCAATATTTGTATTTACTTCCATTCCTAGTGAAGCCACTGAGTAAACTAATTTTCTTCAAACGTACCTGAATAGTTAAGGAAAAATCCTCCTTCTCCTGATCTATAACTGGGGTAGTTTTACATAGGATTTAAGAAAGATATTCTTTAACATTAGATTTTCTACTTATAAGCAAAATAAAATCAGAGTGGCCTAATACGTAAAAAGAAACAAGCCAGCCCTTTTACTATTCCAAACAGATGCTGCTTGTTTATTTTCTTCTCCCCAGCGCCGGCGGTCCCAGAGTAGCGAGGAGGGCGCAGCCCTCCCAAACCGCCGCCACTTTCACCCACCGCTGGAAGTTGTCTCTGCACACCTAAGGATGCTCCGAGCGGCAAGTGCTGACCCGCAGGGATTTGCCAGAGGCGCCGATCCCGGCAGTGCCGCGCACCCGGCAGGTCCCGCGCCGGCAGCGCTGCAGTCCGGCACAGGCACCGGGACGGCAAAGCCGGCGGGCGGGCGGCGGCTCGTCCCTGCGGGAGCTGCCCGCGGCGCGGGGCTGGCGCTGCTGGCGCTGCAGCCACTGCTCGGTCGGGCACGGCCAAGGAGGGCGGCGGCCCCACGGGCCGGTCCCGCAGCCCCGGCCAGCAGAGGCGGCGCCGGTGCCGTCGAGGCCCCGCTCCCGCAGCCGTTCAACGGCCGCGCCGCTCCATCTGCCCGCGGCTTCCGCCCCCCCGCGCAGCAGCCCGGGAAGGGGGCGCGGGGAGCACGCCCGCCCGCGCCGCTGGGAGCCGCCTCTGCCGCTGGCCGCCACCCAAGCGCCGCACCTCACGGCAGGACAAGCACGGCACCGGCCTCCCCGACCCGAGCTGCCCCCTCGCTCTCACCTCACTTCACCCAGCCCCGCGCACGGCCCGGCACGACCCCAGCTCCCGCCGGCTGTTCCTCCGCAGCCGGGGGCGGCCGCGCTCCCGCCCGCACCCTGAGCCGCGCTTACCCGGTGGGCGGCGGGGCTGCAGCCGGCCGAGCGCAGCCGTCCATGCCGGCGGCCAAGGGAGCGCAGGGCGGGCGCAGGCCGGGGACCCGCCCGCACAGCCGCGGCTCCCCGCCTCACCTGCTCGGGGCGGGCTGAGGGCGGCCTCGCTCCACAGCCCCCGGCACCGCCTCGCCCGCGAGCCCGGGCATTCCCCGCTGTTTACGGACACTGAGCGCTTGTCGGGGCGGCGGCCGTGGTCACGGGCTGCGCCAGGCTCCTGCCGCTCGCGGAACCACACCTTGGGCGTAGGGGAAAAAAACACAGAAGCTAGGGGGAAAAAAAAGAAAAAGAAAAAAATAGCAAAGCCGAACTTCGCGGCGAGAAACTTGAAACCCAGAACCTTCCCCGCACGGAGACACAGAGACTCCCTGTTCCCGTCCCAGCTCCGTCCTCCTGCCCGCCCCCACACAGCGGGCTGTCCCTCCAGCTGCGGCCGGACCGGGGACTCCGCTCGGCCCCGGGTGTCAGCGGCCAGCGGGGGCAGGGCCGCTCCTCTCGGCTGGAATTTTCCTTTCCTCGAGCGGAGCGTCCCGCCGGCCGCCTCGGGCTCAGCCCTTTCCCATTCCAGCCACCAGGGCGCGAGGCGAAGTCCCTCAAAAATCGTTCCAAGGGGAACACCGGAGTGCCACGACATGACTCCCTCCACTCCTTTCTACTTGAGACTAGCCACAGCCCATTGCTGATTTCCCCATCCAGCTAGGGTAAGGGTATCGCCTGCAGTTAGGGTTATACCCAAGGCTAGGGTTCAGAAAACCACAAAGCCCACATCTCCAAGCAAATCACAGCCGCAAAAGTCATGTCAAGCGGCACACAACACTGCCACAATATGGCTCCATCCGCACCTTTTTGCTGCTTGTGACCATCCACAGTCCAGAGCTGCTTTTACTCCTGTTCATAGGGTTAGGGATATGCCTAGGGTTATGGTTCAGAAAACCACAAAGTGCACATCTCCAGGCACTCTGCAGCTGCAAAAGTCATGCCAAGGGGAACACATGACTTCTACAACATGGTTCCCATCACAGCTTTCTCCTTGGAACCAGACTTACTCCCAAGCAGCTTGTAAAGTTTAGCCTAGGGTTAGGATTACGC
Source organism: Catharus ustulatus (assembly GCF_009819885.2). Lineage (NCBI taxonomy): Eukaryota > Metazoa > Chordata > Aves > Passeriformes > Turdidae > Catharus > Catharus ustulatus. The sequence continues at coordinate 20,674,889 of NC_046227.1, read as the reverse complement.
ATAGTGTTAGGGTTATGCCTAGTGTTAGGGTTCAGAAAAACACAAAGCCCACAGCTCTAGGCACACTGCAGATGAAAACATCATGCCAAGGGGAACAAGACTGCCACAACATGGCTCCATCAACATCTATCTAATTCACACCAACCTCACCCCCATGTGGCTTTTATGACTTATCCCGGGTTCAGCATTATACCTAGGGTTAAGGTTGAGGAGCCCCAAAGGCTCAGACCTACAGGAAGGATGCAGCTTCAAAAGTCATGCAGTGGGGAACACAGGGCAGCCACAACATGTCTCCCTCTGCAAATTGTTCCTTGGTACCCACCTCAGCCGAAGTCTGCTCTTTCTTCCCCATCTAGTTCAGAGCTATGCCTAGAGTTAGGGTTCAGAAAACTACAAAGCTCACGTCTCATTTAACCCTGTTTCTTGAGAAGAGCATTTCTGAAGCAACAAAACTATTTTGTCTAGGTGATCTCAATGGAATCCGTAAAATAATCTGTTAGATTTGGACAATGACTTGCAGTAAATAAGTATACAGCCCAGTTTAGTAACGGGTTAAAATGTGTAACATTATTAACACAAAATCGTAAAGTTTTCTTTCATATGAATAAATTGTGTGTAAAAAAGAAATCATAAAATCACCATTTCTTTGAAAGTACATCGTTTTGCCTTTTTTTTTTTCTCCTGTCAGCATAAGGAGCTTGATTACAATCAGGAAAGACCAGATTAGAAGCTGCTAACTTGATGGTCATAATAATCCTCTTCTCTTATTCCTGCTTTTCCCTTTATGGGTGGACTAAGGAGGGGAACAATCACCTAATAGCATTTGATGTAAGTTACTTAAATGTAGATGTTCCTCTGCAAGACTTGGTTGGACTGAAGATAGTGCAGCAAATGGATGGAAAATGGAAATTTAAATTTTAATTTCTTTAGAGTTTTAAAGCTATAATTTATAAATACCACATTTCTAGTGATTTGATCTTTATTTCTGCATTTATTTATTAAATTCCTTGCAAACAGATGTAAATTTAAGAAGCAGAAATCACGAGGATTTTTTTTCCAGGGAAAATATTTCTATAAATATTTAAATTAAAATATTCAGGTTTTCAGATTAACCTTGTGGTAAATAGTAACAATTTTACTATTTTATTTAGAATCATTTAGATTGAATAATTGGTAACCAGTTTTCCATATCCTATGTCAAGGAACACTCTCCATAAAGCATCAGAGAACTACTTTCTTCCTCTTGTACAGGTAATATTTTGCCCAATGTTTAATAAAAGTTGAAAAATAGCCAGTGTCAAAGCATTTATAACTTTCTTTTTTTCTCCATAGGAAAAAACTAGATCGTTGCATTCAATTATCAAAGTTCCTTTTCTGACTAGTTCTAAGATTATATATCAGGAGAAAATTATTATAATTGACCCTTCAATGTTAACATTCATAATAGTGTTCATATTCTTCATAGCAAGTGTAATACTGTATATAGCATTACAGAGATACTGTATTTTAATAACAGTTTGCTTCTCCCCGTATATGCCCTTCTCATCTGCAGTGTGCTTCTTCGATAAAGATTTTTTTCTTCCTTTCTGCTTTTTCACTGGAGACTAACCCTGAAGCCACCTGTTTTGACAGACCCTAGAGGTTGTTCCCACCCTGAATAACCACATGCCATTTTCAGGCACACCCCATTAATCTGTGTATGTTTCTTAAATCAAGAAATTAATCACTGGTGAGTCAGATGCATTTCCCATGGTCCAGTTTTCAGAGAGGCAGTGTTCAAATACTTGATCTATTAAGAATCTTAGGAACAATTTCATTGAGGACCTTATGTAAGTTTTGGCCCCTTTTCTCTTTTGACAGTCTACTTTCTATTCTCACACTCCTCAAATTGTTTGGCCACTTCCTAGGTTAGGATGAAGGTTGATAATTCTTTTGAATGTTGACTGTTCCTGCAATCAGGGCATGGTAGGTAACTTTCTGCATTCAGTTTGTAGCATTAGTTTAAGTATAAAAGAATTCTCTGCTTCCAACCAGCTACTTCTTGGGCAAAACCATTATGTGACAGCACCTTCTAAACTCTAGTGAAACTCCCATGCTGCAAAGGTGTGAGATAGTTCAACAGTATAATGATGTTTCAACTGAAGATCCTGTCACTGATTGTGTATTCTTAGAATAATTACACCTGTTTGTGTCACGTTGTCATCCCTTCTAATAAACTTTGCTTCACCACCAATAGATAAGGAGCTGTTGTACCACTCATTTATAATCTCATTTAAAAACCAGTATATGCTGTGGTCTAATTATTTTAGCAGGTATTATTGCCACAAAGATTGCAATCTATTGAATAGCTCACATGGGCTCATAATAGAAACTCAGCAATGCCAAGCAGAAAAGTGACATTAGGGAAATAACCTAAAAAAAATTTATTAATGGTGACAATATCCAATAGAGCCTGGGGGATTAGCTAAAAAAGCAGTTCACTGAATAATGCCAATCTCACTTTAAGAGGAGAGAGGTTAGGCTTATTGTCTTACACTACCACTTCTTACGCCTATCTCAGTTGTTGACTAAACACATCTGAAATTTTGATCACTAGCAACATTTTAGGCTCTAAACTTGAGTGCCTGCAGGCCATGTTCTGCAGTGGCAATTTTACAATAACTATACTTAAAATTGTTTGGTTTATGACGTACTGGGGATACCATTTGTCTTTGAGCTCTCAGTTTTTGGGGACAGATTGTGAACTCCCATGGCACTTTGTTTGTTTATCAATAGAAAATCTGTTCTGTGTTTGAGTTTTAAAAGATGCTGACAGAATCAAATGCTCTTTTTAAAATTCTTCTATTTTTATAAAGTTTCCAACTTCATCCTGAGCTCAAGACATTGTTCATACAAATCAAACATAACTCTCATAAACAGAAGGCTGCATCAGACAATACCGTTAACACACTATTCATTGTCTCTTCTCCTGAATAGCCAAAGGGAAAAAAAACCACAACAAAACATTTAAAGTTTTGTCGATTTTTCAAGGTGATCCATGAAGATATCATTGTAACAATTAATTAAGTGGTAGGTTATTAATTGCACTGTTGCAATAATGTCATCTTTTGTCCATGGTTTGAGGTAAAACAATCCTTTATCTGAAGGCATTAATCCATGTGGCAAGCTGCCACCCGCTGCACTTGGTGAATGTACTCGGTGCTATTGTATATTTAGTATAAATGTTTGCAGATTAATACCCAGTTCTGATTACTGTTAACATAACCTTCAAATTATGCAGGTAGTGAGAACTGCTAATTGCAACTGATATCTGAAGTTGAACTTCTATCTTAGGTAGAAACATGAAGTTCCTTGATACATGAAGGTATCTTACTATGAGACTTTTATGAGTTGAATTACTAAAACCAAAGTCTTGCCTGTTCTAAAAAACCAGCAATATTCCATGGCATTTTTCATAACAGTCAGAAGTTGCCCTAGATGGCTTCAGTATTTTTGGTTGCTCTTCTCTGTTCAAGAGGTAGTCAGAAATGCAAATACAAATATTTCTGAATTAAAGAACCTGTAGAAATGTAATAGACAGTATGATTCTTAGAGGTATGCCCACTATTATGTAAGGTGAAAGCTTTTTGAAGTGTTAAATAGACCACAGGAGCCTTACAGTAATTTTCACGCTTGTAAAGATCTGCTTATGAGGTCTTTTAAAATTTCTTAATATATAACAGGTTATAGTGACATTTTGTGATTTAAGGATATAACTGAATGCACTCTTAATGTGGGTTGTGGTACATTGAAAATCATACTGTGTCACACTACAGTTGTTTTGAATATTATTGTGCAAAGTAGTTGCCACTGAAAGATGTTTTTCCTTTCTGATGCATAATTAAAATACACTAGAAAATTGAGCTGTTTATTCTATATGTTTTATCACATACAGCAGACATGATAAAAATCAGATTTTTGCCTTTAAAGATAAAGCAAGGAATTATATGATTCTTTATTTTGCTTAAATGAAAACTAAATCCATATGTTATTCACAGAGTAGTCAAACAGCCTGCAGTGCATCCTGCTGAACAGTTGCTGTTTCCGTGTTTGCATTCCAGAATGCGGGTTAGGTTTTGGGAGCATGCACACACATGTGCATAGCTACAGAAAGCACTGCTGCAGGCACAGGGACACGTTTGGGAGCCCATTTAAACAGTGCACCTAACTGAAGGGCACTGTCCCCTGCACACTGCTAAGGGCACACCTCTAATCTCGTGTTCTGTTTTGAACTACAAGAAAGACATTGAGGTGCTGGGGTGCATCCAGCTTTGGCCTGATACACAAAGTAGAAATAAGGCTACAAAAACTACCCCATATACTTTCAGATATAGGACTAAGTAATATCTGCCTTTTGTATAAGGTTTTCCCTGTAGTCAAAACTACACATAATACTGCCCCAAACAGTTTTTGCTTCTAATACGTGTATTACAGGCATTTACTTTCTTAGCGATACCTTGTTCTTTTAGGTCATATGTAAGACCTGCATAAGGTTACTATTACGTACTCTCATTATTACCACTGTGTTTTCACTGATAGTATTTTATTTTTGCCTTTGGATCATGAAAGAAAATGTTTTACTGCTTACAAGTCATGATTTCTAAGTTGTTTTCTTGCTGAACAGTATTTTTGGGGATGTGTTAAATAACAATTACTGAAGTATGCACGTGGATTAACATTGCGATTGAGTAATACTAGAAAGTTTCAGACGATGAGTGAGTGATATAAGGTGTAGAATCATACGCTGTGAAGTATCCTTGCCAAGTTAATTATTTTTTAAAACAGTTTTGTCTAATTCTTTTAAATCATATTAGCCACAGCAGCTGCAATGAAAGATAGAATTAATTTAAATGTTAATCTTAGATGGGGTTTAGAAGAAACTTCAAGTTCACTAAATTGTTCTCATGCACTAAATTCACACATTTTGAATGCAGTTAGTGTGCAAAATCCTCAACACTAAAGTTTGCGAAGTCTAAATAGTAAAAAATATTTCTGAAGAAAATCACCTCTGGAAAGAAATACATTCGTAACATCTGTTCAACTGTTAGTAATTCATTAGCTAATGGCGTATTGTATCATATAACACTACAAGAAACATAATCTCCCTTTTCTGTTAGAAAATACACTTAGATACAAAGGGAATTGGGAATTTCTTCTACAGAGACAGAGAAAGTGTAGCAATAGCTAAGCTACAAGCAGATGAATTATCTTTGGTTCTGAAATCTATATTGCTATGGCTGTACTGTGTCATGAAAACAAGCTGTATTAACCAAGGAGAAGCCTTATGCTGCACAAATTTGTATCTCTTGGTACTTAGCCAGCTTGCTCAGCACTAGCCTGGGTATCTTTACAGCCCATGCTTTCTGGACAGCCCCGGAATGCTATAGTGGAATCGAATCCCATATGTTATGATGCTTTGGAAGCATGGAGAGGGAGTAAAATGCTTCACTTGTTCACTATGAACTGTGTACTTTGATTGGACGACTGGATAAATGGGGAGGAGAGAGGGAAGAGACGCTCCTCCTCTGGAATGCTAACAAGGAAGTGAATTTGCTCTGCGCGCAGTGTGCTTATTCAGGTGTGCTTTCGGGACCTACAGCTGGAGCGGGCCTCACAGCCGAGCTCCAGAGGGACACATCACGCTGTTTTAAACACGAGATAGTACTGAGATGTTCAGCACAGACAAATCAAAAGTAGTTTTCACCCCATACGTGCACACAGTGAAGTCTAAGGACCTGGAAAAAAATATTTGTTGGGAAAAAAACTCATCCCACCTTCATATGCTGGCAGTTTCAAGAATACAACACTGCACCAAGTTATATTTAAGTCACATATTCTGCTTCACAGATCCAGAAATAATTAGTGTTCTAAGCTTTCAGAAATCTGGATTATTTTTTTCCCAATAAATATTTGAATAGAAGTCATGAACACATACTTACACAAAGGTTTCAGAGTTCCTAGCAGAATTCACCTACCTTTTCAAACACACTGGACAGGAGCCCAAGGCTGTGTATTGCAACTGAATGTGGCTTTAAGTTTAGTATAAGCTTCATCACAGGGAGATGAAACATTAGTTACAGAAATTCTTTGAGGTTTTAATCTGAAAATTATTACTGCTCTAAGTTTGAGAGCTTGCATAAATAATTTCAAGTAATTTCAAAGCCCGGCTTTGACTGCTTCTTTTCTGCAGTCTGCCATTGTCTTCTTGTAGAATACCTCCTTAGAGAGCATCTACACATAGTCAACACAGCTTGTGCAGACATGTCAAAGACAATTTTAAATTAGCATATGCATGAAGCTCAGCTTAGGCTAGCAGTTCAGTTTCAGAGCCAGGTTTCTGGAAAATGTAGAACTCAAATTATTCTTCCTTGGCTATACTTAGCAGCAGCACACAGGAAAGAACAGCTCAAGGTATATTCTCTGGTAAGAATCTACCAGTATATATATCACTATATCTGCCCTGAAAACAAAAAATGGTAATTAAGCAGCAAAGTAGTCTCACATATAACAATATGCCCCTGGCAACACAGACTGAGAAAGCTGTCTTGCCTTTGTGAGTCTTGTATAAAAGCATAATTTGCATCCATACTTATTTACTATTGATGTACCAAACTCCAGTGTAAATATTCAGCATCATTAAATGCTTCTAAATTAAGCAGTTACGCTTTTGCTAAGTTTAATTTTATTTGAGAAATGTTTGAAGCATTTTCTAGCACTAGTTTTCCCATTTGTTTTTAAAGGAGTAATTGTAACTATACATCATAGGGTGCACTCTTCCTGGCACCAGAGATGCTGTTCTTTCAATCTTCCTTCCTTCCAAATTGCTGTGCTAAAATCACTGCTTACTATCAACTAAGTAAGGCATAGCTTGGAAAGTTTCATTTGTATCTTGCCACAAGCAGGAGGCAAAAAAAGGCTTAACAATCTAGTTTGGATTTGTTCTGTTTATTATGGCATAAAAACAAATATAATGATGCTTAGAATTCTCACATGCTAATTACTGTGCATACAGGCAGCAATTTATATTGCTTCTTACTGTACTTTAACATCTATCAATTCACTCTAGTTAAGTACTTTGTACTAATTAGAAACAGAAGTTGCATAAAATTGTCCAAGTATTTTCATTAAAAATAAAAAATATAAACAAGCTAGGATAGGGCTTTAAAAATACTCCATATGCAATCTGCAAAAAAAAATGCCCATAGCTCACCCCATCTGACTTGGGCATTAGACCAGATTTAGAAGACTGTGCAATATTCTATTCATAGAAGTATGACTACGCAATTAAAACACCTGAAGATTCAGCTTTTAAGTAGCTCATTAAAGGTATTTTCAAGCTTTTCCTTTGAAAGAAAACCCCAACTAAATACAGCAAAAAGATCAGTCCCACTACATGACCAATGTGTGGCTCCAGTGCCATGCACTTGTGCCAGGAGATAGGAAATTGCCATTATCATTCGAACTGGAACTATAGGCCACTGAGCTACTGTAACAGCACTATAGCTATTTCTGACTTTGTGGAATAGAGACAATGTTTTCCTCAGAAATAAAGGTTAGAAAATGAAAAGAGCACTCATTTTATCTCCCCTGTCTCTTCCTGGAGAAGACTGGGAAAGTTAACAGTAAAGAAATTCATCAAGAGTTCTTAAATACAAAGCACCATCTCTGGCTCACGAAGTTCCTGAACCACAGACTGCTTGATGATAGGAATATTTATGGGAGTATATATGATTTCCCTTCCTTTTCTAGTGTCCCCTCAACATCCATTTTTGGACATTGCCTAAGAAAGGATACCAGGTTAGACAGGACATTCAGACTGACACTGAGAGGCCATTCTCAGGTTTTGTGGTTCTTTAGATATATTTGGAAGTCTGACTTTAAAACAGCAAGACCTCATTTTTAATAAAGGTAAAGGAGTGCTATAGATACATGTAGTTTCTTTGAACCTACAGTAATTATTTCAAGATTTTGCCTTCGGTCTTATTTTTTACATTGTAATGCACCACACCTTTCAAGCACTTAAGCATTCAAAGAGCTGGTGAAAGCAGTTTGGTGGTGTTAGAAAGTAAATTACATCTCTGCTGAATGACTTACTTGGGTATTGACTTTAGATGCTGTGTAAAGTGGGGATGCTGAATGGCCTCATTAACAACTCTGAGGCCACTGTGCCTGAGAGATGGCACCAGGACAAGGAGATGTTTTATCTCTCTCTAGCAGTGTATGAAATGCTTATTGACTGGGATGAACTTTAAAAGTCAGGCCATTATAGGCAAATACAAGTTCATGGGCTTCATTCCAGACTAAGATAGACATGTATATGCTAATTAATGCATCAGAGTGTATTTAGGGCAAACAGTTAAAGATTGAAACAGAATAGAGCTGCCCAAATCAGAAAAAAGAGCTGCAGAATCAGAAAAAAGATGGGGGAAAGAAAGGGTAAATAAAGAGCTACCTTAAATAGTTTGTAATTGTTTTTAAAATTTATTTTACCACTTATGAAACTGCATTTGAGAAATAAGCAATTGAAGACTCTGATCAAAATTATATCAATTTGAGCCGAGTCATACAACCACGTTTTAAGTGAACTCGTCTCCTGGTTTTACAGAGAGAACCTTGCTGCATAACCTGTTTAAAGTAATTCAAGATCGAAAATCCCTGGCCTAAGGGCAGAAAATTTTTGAAACATTTAAAGTGAATGGGAAGATAAAGCTGCACAGTAGCTCAGAAACCAGATTTTAGTGAGGGTAGAAGGAAATTGTTTTAAAGCATAGACTGTGCTTATCAAGGTTAAAAGGAAACATAATAGTTTTCAGCATAAAACATGAAGACTGAGATGAGAGAGAGAATCAACAGGTTAAAATGTCTGGCAAGGACAGATTACATGGTTAAGGAACACAAAGGTGTAGGAACAAATTCATGGCACAAGTAAAAGTAATGTCCTTGAGCTGGACACACGGTTAACTTTGCTTACTGATGCTTTAATCCCCAAGTCACTCTGTCCTCTTTAGATCAGAGCGACTCTTAGGATAGACTGTATAACTATCATAATATTTATATAAAAAACAACAACAGCAGCAATAACAACAACTATACTAATACCTTTTCCTTTTCTAAACTCTTCCAGATGACCTTTTTTATCACTTCATGTGCCACTGATGAAAGAAACTACTGAGTACATAAAGAAAACTGCAACTGAATTTTGCCACAACTTCCTCCTTTGTCAAGACTGAAAGAGCTTAATGCTAGTACTCTTCAAGAACTGTGCTCCAACAACTTTCATCAACAGTCTTCAGCAAATCAGATTTGTTACTTTCTCAATGTATGAAAAAAACAGAACTAAAGTGATGCTGATGTATCAAGTAGCTATCATTCCTATGTAAACTTGAAACATATTGAATATGAATCTGAATTACAGTAATTTCACGATTATAAGCCGCACCATTTTGACTAAAATTTTGGTCCGAACCCAAAGTGCGGCTTATAATCAGGTGCGGCTTATATATGGACAAAGAATGAAAAGTTACTGTTTTAGTTTGGAGGACAGGTGTCTGCTGAGAAAAGCAGGAACTTCTCTTTGAAATGGAGAATGTAAACCCCCTCTCTCCAAATTATTATAATTTGGAAATCAAGGGGCTTTCAGGTAAAAATACGGAAATTAGGAATAACAGTTCTTTTCTAGGGAAATCAAAATAGAAATACAGTACTACAAAGAGACAAACTCCAAACCCTGACAAAGTCAGAGTACAACCTGACACCCTGTCAGGCAGGGTGTTGGTAGCAGTCCCATTAAATGGTGGCTGCATCCTCCTGCAGTGACAGATGTGGCTCAGTTGGAGCAGTGCTCCTGCAGAAGGTACAGTTTCCCTCTGGAGCTCCAGTGGTGATGTGGAGAAATCCGGTTTTCCACTGGAGTCCAGTGGAGAAAGGGGCTCCCTTAGTGTCCCAAAGCCTCTGTTTTTATCTTGGTAAGAAATGTTGAGCTCTTCCCCCTGGCTGGAGCAACTTTCAATGGGATGCAGTAATTTTATCAGTCCCACAGTGGGACTCAATGGGCCATTAGCAGAAAATGACTCCCTGGAGGAAGGATGGGGTGTGAAAAGATAAAGAACAATGCCCAACCTGGTTTCAATGGATGGCCCATTAGCAGATTATCTGCCATTGAGATAAGGATCGCTGTCCCCACCCTCAACAGATGGTGGTAGAACAGATACCTTTTATCACACTCTGTATTGTAACATGGGGCTTATAATCAGGTGCGGCTTATATATGGACAAAAAAACAAAAAGTTGCTGAAACCCAGAAGTGCGGCTTATACTCAGTGCGGCTTATAATCGTGAAATTACTGTATGTATTTCAAACTGAAACAGCAGAAACAACTAAATTTATAATATCTAGACAACTGCAATTTCTGGCTGGAATTAGTGAATATAAAATTATCCTTTTTGCTAAATATGTGTTCTGTTGAAAGCAAAGCAAACAACAAAAGTTAATCTGTTCTATTCTAAATCACAGAAATATGTAATGGTCCTCTAGTTAAGCATAATAGAAATCACTCCTGGAAAAAACCATAACCTCTTCTGTGCTATTCTATAGACTCACCAATTCAGAACAAACACACACCATGGGTGAACTCAAGCCTACTGGCTTCAAAGGCAAGATCTAGATCCTCTGTGATTCCTAAGGGTGCAAATTTACCTGATGTTTCAAGTTACATGCAGAAGTGTTTACAAGTCTCATTTTTCAAAGGTTGCAGATATTGAAATCTCCATTTCCCTTTAAATTACACAAAAACAGGTAAAAGACTGGACTTAAAGATCACTTGGGGAATAATAAAGAAGGGGGAATTATCTTAAAACTATTTTAAATGTATAAGGAATCTTTTAATGTTTTCTTTTTTCTAGTAGGTTTTATTATTGTGAACAACATGTATCTTGCTTTGTGTACGACATAACACTATCTTATCTTGCGTACTTTTTATTTTATTAACAATTTATGCTCTAATGCTACATACAGCAGGGTTTTTCATGCATTTCTCAGTTTGTGACTGAGACTCCAGAAAATTGTGGTTGTTCACCTGCACAAGGTTGACAGGTGGAAAACACTGTTCTGTCTTCTGAGTGAATTTGCACCAGGATATCCATATGTGCCTGGAAGGTTACTGATAAAAATTACTGATCACTGCAAAGATCCCTCCTTACTGATGGCTTTTTCAGTGTAATTTTTGAACAAATTCCACACTTTACTCTAATTTCAGAGAAAGATTTGAATTGCAATGCTGAAGGAGAGAAATGCCAGAGGGTAGATTTTAGAGCAACAGCTTTGTAATGTATTGAAGTTGTACAGATGTCCATTTTCTAGTTTTAACTGTCTCTCTCTTAACTCTAAATTAAATCATGAGATACATATTGAAAGATACTTCTGTTTAAGAGCCCTAGACATCTGGAGTTTATGATAAGAAGCCCTTTACAATCTTGAGCAAAATAGAACAGGGGGAAAAGGAGTGAGGGCAGCATTCGGGATTCATTATCACAGTCATTGTGAAGGGAATTCTCTCTTAAGAGCTCTGGCAATTATGTGTAGCTAAAAGACTGGAAACTCACTCTGATGACTGATGAATGTGAAATCAAATATCGTCCAAGTAAAAACCAAGAGTACAGCACAGAAAAGGTATCCAAGTTGAGTATGATATGACAGAACACTAGGAATGTGTATAAGCCATAAGAACTTAACCTGATGCTGGAAAGAAGAAAGTGAAATAATATTTCTTAAATCCTTCTATTCAACACAACTTACTTCTTGTGTTTATCCAGCAAGCTGCCCTTTCCAGAGATCTCTCCAGGTTGCACCAGATAGCAGTGAGTATCACACATAGCAAAATGCCATAGCAGACTGCCATCTGATTAGAACGTACCATTTCATTTGCAAAGTCTACTTCAGTTACAGATTAACAGAAAGGATTTAAATTATTAAAGGAGAAAATTAGTAGCTAGTAAAAGGTAAGAACAAAGCATGCTGGAAATTATAGGGAAACCACAGGACTGGATTATACTACATGCTTTAGCTTTTGCATATGGTTTATAATTTTTATGTGAGAAGTCTCACCAAGACCAAATATACTTTCCAGAGATTATTAATTTATCCAATGAAAAAACATAGATATTTAACTGAATTTTAAGTCAGCTTAAAGCCTCTGAAGTCAAGCCTCAAATTTACACAGTAGGCACAATGAAAATGTGACCAATTTGGAACAGTGGAATTGTAATCTAATCTATTTAACTTTTATGGTTGCCACCATGGAACTGGTAGTAAAGGCATGGGAACTCAGTAAAGACATGGAGTGGTAATGCCTTTTCCCTTTTTGCTAGAAATCTCACTCCTCATCTGCTTCAAGATCTACTTTACCTGCAGATCCGTCCTCAATAGTACCTGTGTTTAATCTGCAATACATGAAACAGAAAAGGGCAGAATCCTTTGCCAAACTCAGAACAAACAGCAAGTACCAACAGCTCCTCCAGTCCTCCCTTTCACTACCCAAAGGCGTACAAAAGTCAAGCAACTCTTCCAATTTAGTCTCTTTAGCAACATTTGATCTAGCAGGCCCAAGAGTACTTTTTCTATTCCCATACATGCATTAGGCACCATAAACCCAGTATCATAGAGCCCATTGTAAGGATGAGTAAATTCTACAGAAAAAGATCTGTGTCAGTCAGCAAGAAAAGCTTCCTGAATTTCTTCCACCTGGCATTCACTGTCACCTTAGTCACTTCTCAAATAAGGCTCATAAACCCTTTTACTGGAAGTGAGAATGAGCAGAAAGGTTTCAGTATTAAAAATATGATTAAGAGCAGCAAGTCTTAGCACACCATCTGCAGTGATCACACTCAAATATTTATTATCCAAGTTCCACTATGGAATAGTCAATATTAATGTACAGAGCTGAGGAGAGCTCAGAGGAGAAAGCTGTGTCAAGCAGCTTGTCACAGTATAAAGAGACTACAGAAATATATGCATCCAAGGGGAGAGGTTTCAGGCAGTAGAAGCTGAAATATAGTACGCAGTCTCTCTCAGTTTCATGAATACACACTGGATTATTACGTGAAAGGAAACTGCAGTTCTAGCAATTCTGTGTACTGCAATCCAGGTGTGTTTTCTGTCAAGGATGACCTCCTGATACCATATTTTCACCTCAATGTCCTGGATTCTCAATTATATACTTTATAATCACTTTGATATAATGAATATAGACTTCCTAGAATATTGTCTAATAGTTTGTGCTAAGAGCAAATCCCCAAAAATAGAATGCCTGGTCTCAAAAAGAGGCAGAGACTGCTCTAGTTCCTTTTTCTCTGTGGAAGGTCTATTCTCAACTATTAGACTGCTAACTTTCTAACAGTCATCTTCACTTCCAGAGGCATTCAAGGATCAAAAGCTGTATTATGAACAGGTTCTGAAGTGTTCTGTGCTTCAGCTTGTCTCTTGTGCAGACTAATACTGCTCTGCCAGTGTTTATTCAGCAGTTGCCATTGTCTGATACAATGGGCCGGGGTTACCATTTATCAGACTTGTTCTTCCAGCTACTCTACATTCCTTGTCCTTCCACTTCCAGGATCAGGAGATACTTTATAAAGATACTTCCTGAGCCTGCCAAAGGGGCATGCTCCCCTCTTCAAAAGGAATAATCACTTTCATAATAAATTGAAAACCGAAACAAATGCTTTGAAAAATATTTGATTAATAGCCCTGATATATATTACCTTTTTCTTCTTATGCTTCTTGGTTTCAAGAAAATAAAATATCACATTTCTATATTCTAGCTTGATTTCATTATGTCTTTTCCAAAATTTTCGTATCTGTAAGTTTTGCCACGCTCTGCAAGTTCAGTACAACTTTGTGGAGTAGCTTTATTAAGAAGCAGTTTAAGCATTTTGCACTATGTAAAATTTTTTAAAATGCAAAGAGTTAGAAATTAACAACAATAATTTAAAACACTTTATAACTAAAATGAAAAACTAGTTCAGCTAGCAAAATGTATTTTTGTTTAGGAAAATCTCTGATCAGCTTTTACAATTCTTCTCATAACCACATTTTTCATCTGTTTCATACGTACTCAGCCAGAGGTTCTCAGAATCTTCACAGAAGACAGGTATGCTCAATAGACCAATTATCATAAAGCTCCTAGTTCATGCACCCTTAACTGAGATAACCATAAATAATCCTTTCACTATCAACTAGAGAGTAATGATGTACTGAAAAGTATGAATGCCCTCTGCAGGTAGAATACAAAACCACTGTAATTCTGGACTTTATTTGAGTCTGCCTATTTAAGTGGGAGCTACATAAACAGGTCTAGGCTAGTCCTTGTCAGCCTGCTCTGACATCGTCTGACAACTTCAAATGGTACAGTAGCATCTCCAGATACTGTTCATAGGCAGTTTTTAATCTATCACACACTTTTCACCAGTCACCAAGGCAGCCTGACAACAGTGACTATACTGCTGAATTAGACAGGAACATAGAGCCAGATCAAGTCCTGGTGTGGCTGGACTGTACCAGCTACTATTCTTTCCCATACCTTCTGTTTAATGCTACCTATAAATCTTTACCAGTTGCAGGAGGTGTTGGGTATCCTTCCCTGAATTCTAAATATTTTGCACACATAAATTATGCCTAGAGCCAGAGCAGTGCTCTATTTTGTCCAGAGGACATCAAGGGCCAACTGATGCATATCGTGGATACAACCAATTCTGTGCCATTTGCCCCCTCATCTAGAGAACAGTTTCCCCTCTTCAAAGCCTCAACAACCTACTGCAAGAGCCAGGTTTTGAAATAATAAATACTACATTTTCCTGAAAGGCCAATTTAGTGTGGGGGACAGCATATGTTAGGTAGAACACAAGCAACAGGTGAAGAGCTTCCTGTTGAAGCTGTGATCAAAACAGATGCTAAACCACCAGGCTTGTATAGGCCTGCTCTGAGCCTACTGCTGGTCTTTGTCCACTACATGTTGCCAGAGGTTTCAGGGCCTGTGTCACTGCAGTCTCCTATTCTTTACAGAAAAATAGCAGTCAGCAACAATTGCATGCCTGAACTCCATGACCCTCAGCCCCATGATCTCCATCTCAGCATATTCATGATGGTTTTCTGATTGGCCAAATCTGCTGTGGATGAGATCAACAAAAATGTAAATATATGCACTCAGTTGAAGAGAAGGATGATGTCATCTCTCAGCCAAAGACTAATGTGAATAAAACTATTTGAAGACAATTATGAAAGCAGAGCAGGAAACAAGGTTTTAACACAGTCTTTGCTGGAACAAGAAGACTGATGAACATCATGTGGAGTGCAGTAAATGTCATATGCAACAAGAGTAACAAAGAACAAAAGCCCTAACAATCAAAATCAGAAAAAGATGACAGTGTGACAGAGAAAGATCTATGACTATGCTTAACTTAGTCACTATCATTTTTGTTATTTTCACAGAAGCTTCTGACCTCTTTCATAAGAACATGCCCAAAACATCTTGCTTTGTGGTAGATTGACTCTAATGGATGGCCTTGACTTCAGCCTGCACATGAGCTGCAGCTCTAATTTCATGTGCAGTACAGAGTATCAGGTGTATTCCAAGACTCCCAATGTACAGACAAATTACTTGCTTGTACTTGTCCCTAACTCTGCCATGGAAGTTCAGGTAATTAATATAGCCCACAAAATCAGTACACACAACTACAATGCCTGTCTGTTTACTGAAAACATGAATAAATTATTTCATTCCTGTATTTGAGAAAGCAAAGAGTGGTATTCCATATACAGGAGCCTCAGCTGCCAGTAGAATAGGAACTGAGGAATAGAAAACTGTTTGATCAGTATTAAGTTCAAAGACATGTCACAGCATATGCAACTTCCAAACTGGATTATTGCAACATGGCAGTTACAAAAATACTTTTCTTTTTCTGTCTATACCTACAGCTTACCAGTCAGGTGCATGAATGTTGCTTTGGACTTTCTGGGTAGTCTGATTCATTCTCAGTTAATCAAAGGTCTTGAGTCATACATTTAAGTTCCATAAAAATCACAATGCATGTATGCACACAGTTCTGAATTGAATCCTGATTTACATTTCAGCAATTTTTTTTTTTCTGCTGGAAATGCAGCAGTCTCAGAAGCTGACATCAGAAAACTTAACAGAGACATGCCTCTCATGGATGCTGCAAGTGTGCCAAGAACTAACCAAGGCAAGAACAGATCAACTGTGATCAACAGATCAATTGAGAGCTGTCATTACTTGAAAATGCTTTTCTGAAGGTGTTGTATTAAGGTCCCTCCTTTTATGGACAACCTAACAAAGAACAGCTAAGTCCTTACATTTTCTCCCCTGACACATTTGTTGAAACACTAATGGAAAAATTATTTTTAAGATTAAGTCTATGACAATAGGCTTAGCAGCAAGAGACAAAGACCAGTACCTTGTTTTATTTGCATGTTGTTTTGCAAGTTTTTCTTGTTTCCAAGCTGCGTGTTCTGCTTTCCAAAGAATGCACAGGTAGTTTTGATTTTGTGTATGCCCATTTAAAATTTCTACTTCCCAAACTCCAGTGTACTGCACACTACTTGCATTTTCCTGGAAATTATGAAGCCCAAATTTTGTTACATATCATAGACCTCTTACATTAATTGTGAATTCTGTAGCTGTCTCCACTGATATGCAAGTTAGCACTGTACACAACATGCATGTCCTGCCAAAGACCAATATAATTCATCCCTCCTGCCCAAAATGCCACCACCACTACAACACTTGTCACTTTTTTATTTTTCATCAAATCTCTCCATTTCATTACAGCTACCTCAAGGCAGTTACTGCTGGTGTTAAGCTTTCATATTCGACCAAAACATCCTCATTACCTTGCCAATATATTTAATTAAAATAGACTCTATGCCTTGGGTGGGGCTTACACAGCTCGTTAGGTTCATCTTCACACTTTGTAACATAAACTGAAGTGGGAATTCATCAAGGTGTCTGCACATGAAATATCCAAGAAAGCGGGTACTGTAAAGCTGCCAAGTTTCAAAGTACCTGAGCATACCATTCACAGAATCTGCAATATAGCATGTCAACAGGTTGTCACAATCATGGACTGAGAGTTAGCAGGATAGCACAGTATATTGAATTTGCTGCATTTTAACACAGGCCAATGCTTATTTTCTGAATACAATATTAACATTTGGTTTTCTGATTTGCAGAATGTTTTATGGTTAATGGACTGTGTGTAAAATTCCCAAGGCTCTTAAGAGCCTTACTGTGTATCATTCCAGCTAAACTTCAGTTCAAGCAGAGATTTTTTCTGTTTTTAAAAATAAGTTAATAACCATCACCTGCATCTACCATCACCCATCCAAATATTATTAATTTGTGCTTACATCTACAAGACAAAACATCTCAGTCTGATTATGAGAAAAGCCAGAGTTTAAAGATAAAGCTGTTAGCATTTGAACTGAAATTACATAAGTAATACAATAAGCTAAAAATTAAAGCCAAAAATTATTGCTAGAAAAAAAAAACCCAGTGAGGATTCAGAGACAGAATTCCATAAATTGCTGGTAGTCTGTTCTTCCATCCTTATTCATAGTTTCATTTAACGAAGAAGCGTGTGTAATAGCCATTGTATGAACAACAAAAACAAACCCAAAGAAATAAAAACAAAAACAAAAATGAACTGAAAATGCACCACTCGGTTCTGATGCAACTAATTTTGGAGCACCATCTGCTGGTCTGTTTCTAAAACAACAACCAAATTTCCCAAATGCCGGTTACACCTAGATAATCATCAGGTCTGTACTGACTTACCTGTTACATATTTAGTAAAAGCTCCCACGAGTCATGCATTCACATCACACTAGAAGAAACTGCAGAATTCACGTAGTAATGAATGGCTATAGAGGGAATGTGTTGGGAAGTTGAAAATGCCTGAAGGTACAAACACATTCTGAGTTCCCAGTTTACATCTAACTGAAGAACAAGAACAATGATGGGGGGTTTTTTTTGCTCTAGTTTTGAAAGCCTTAACCATCAGGTGAGAGTATTTGCAAGTTTTCAAAGAAGTTCTTACTCAATTCCAGGAGTCTCCTCTTTTGGTGTCCTACTAAAATTTCAGGATGATTTTCTTGTTGCATCCTGCTTTAATTCCAAGATATAAGCCCTTTTGGAAAATCCTACAAGTTTCACAAGGGGAAAAAAGGGGGGAAAAATTACGATGGAATATCCATCTAAGGAAGAAATGCACTCTAATAAAAGAGGGTGGGAAGAGACTATGAGTAATTAATAATTTAAAGTAGTATGCAACAGAACCCAGAAAACCTTTTAGAATAAATTCTGCTCCAAGAAGTCTAGACTTCTTTACTTTTATGGATTGCATTATGCGTGTATTTGAGGAAATAGTATTCCTATCTATTATTCCTGTCTATCTTCTACTGCATTTTGAATGTTTATGTTCATTTCCTGGTTCAGCTGATGTTTAATAGCAGCAGAAGATGCCAAAGTGAAAGATTTGTTTCAAGTTTCGTTGCATCTTTCTGCATTTCCCTGCCCTTTTAGGCAATGGTTGCAGTGAACTTCAGAGTAGACAGAGGTGACTAAATCAACCCCAGATGCTTGCATTTGTTTACAGCAAGCAGAATTATTACTATCTTTCTGTTGTTATCCATAGGCAATATAAGATTGGAGACTCTCTACCTACAAAGTCACAACACTGATCCAGCTTAGTCTCATGGTTTTTCCTGTTGTAGTGCCCTGTAAACCACTTCATGCAATAGACTAGAAACACAGGGCTGAAGGGAAAGACTGCGAGGAAGAAATGTACATTTTGCCTGGATTTCTATTGCTTTTGCAGCTCAACCTCAGAAAACTGACAGTGCTACATACCTCTGTGGTCCAGATCCCCTTCCTTTATCCCCATGAGCTGGTTTAAGACTGCTGCATCCACATGCTTTTCCCACATTTGGGACAAGTATTACAGAACCCACCAGCAACATTTTGGTATGCCATCAATTCTGTATTTGCATTTCACCATCAAGGCCTACTCTTCTTCTATAAAATCTGGATTAAATTACATCTGATTTCTGAAAGACTGAAAATGTCAATTATCTGTGATAACTGGGTAACTGTACACTTGTCCCACCTTTCCAGGAAGGCTTCATGGTGGTTATGAAGTCCCTGGAAGGACCAGCACGCTACAGGCTGCTCTTGGACAATATGATTTCGGCATAAAATGAGATATGTAATAATCTTTCTGCATTGTTTAAGAATTACTGTCCTCTTAGACAGGGTAATATTCCATTCCACTGCCCAGCCATTAAATGGGAACAGATTTAATATACACTGTTAAATAAATGAATGGGAGTATGAGAACACCATTTGTCTGACACTCCACTCCACTGTTAAAAAAGTTTGGTGCCAACATACAGCATGCCACTAATTTAAAATGCTGGAAAACACTGTGTTATGGTACTGTCTTATATGTTACCTCCTTCAGAATTTAATTTTAGGGATCTATCTCTTTAGGGATTCTCTCTTTTCTGGAGGATAGCTAACAACATAGCTCAGGAAAGATAATAATCCTTTTGTGAAAAATCCTGTTATTTTAAGATGTTTATTGTTCTGCAGTAGGCTGATAAGAATATTAATGTAAAAAAACTAGAAAATACTTTGCATTTCCCACATCAGAAAGTCATACATAAACTCTCTGCTTAGCTCCTGTGAGAATGGTAATTGTACATCTGGTGTCCTGAAATGCCTTTTCAGCTGGAGAGAGGAACATGGAGAAATAGTGCGTCACACTACCAGCTATTGATCTGAAACTTTAAATGCTGGCATCCATGGCACCCAGCTTCTCATTTTCAATATACTTATGGCTGGGAGAGCCCCATCATCACCTGGGAAATTCACAAATGAAAACAAATTCATGAATGATTTTATGATTACATTAATTCAATTAGTTTTGTCAAAAGAAACTTCTAAGAGCAAGAGAAGCTTTAGCAGCAATGAAAACATTTGACTGACCACTACTACTTCAGACTTAACACTTCAAAAATTAAAAAGAGCAGTCAAAAAAAATTCTTTATATTTTCATTTATAAAGTACAGAAGCATAGAAAGACTCATCCTTCATAAAGGACATGCAAACATGATTTAATAACAACATAGCCTCAGTACAATGAGATGGAAATTATTCCATTGACACTCTATAGTAAAGATAGTTTATAATTAATACCTGAAATTAGGTAACTTACTTTAAAAGCAAAAAGAAAGAATCAGAAAAAAAAGAACAACAGAGCTCATGAAAGAATTATGATTGATCAAAAAGATTTCATTAGGTGTCACAAGGAAATTTTACCTGGGTTTAATTCCATTTGGCATAGAAGAAAGTGAATCTATTCAGTAACAATTCACCCACAGCTAAGAGAAAAACAACTCTTATTAAATCTAAACTAGTGAGAAATATTCTCTGTGAACAGTATCAGGTACCTGGAGAACAACTAAATTATCACCCTCAAAGCTGACACTAGGTAGAGAAATGCAAGCAGAGTAATACTCACACTTCTCTCTAATTGCTTTACAACTTAAAAAAAAACCGACAAAAAAACCACCAAAAACACCCCCCAAAACCCCCAGTAATATTTAAAGCATTTATTTTGGAAGCACTACTTTTAAACATGTGTTATTCTTACAAGTATTATCACCATCTCGTGACCCGTGCTTACATATCTGTTAAGCTGTAAGTCGTGAATGACATAGCTTTGTCATGCAAGAAGACAAAACCCATCCCCGTTAAGCAGCATAAAATGAAGTAGCATTGTGCATCTAGTTGGCATGAGGAACCACAAGGATCATAATAATGCAAAATTTAACTCAAGTACACATTTTGATTTGGTAACAAAACATTTTCAAAATGGCAGTATTGATATGACTGAGGATACTCATATTACTCAACCTCAAATTAGTCCTATTTTATAGGCACATGAATCTATTTTTATATATACTTATGTGTATATGTATATTTATACACATATATACATGAATCCTTGATGTTGAATTTTAGAAAACATAACAAATCATCCAAATTTGACAAACCATGACAAAATTATTAGTCATATACTGAAAAGAAACAGGACTAGAATGATAATCAGGTTTAAAATGTTAGTTTCAATTCAATGTACAGTAAATTCACGAATACAAGCCGCACTGACTATAAGCCGCATCTCTGGGTGTTGGCAAATATTTTGGTTTTTGTCCATAGATAAGCCGCACACGAATATAAGCCGCTCTGTCGTTCGCAGCGAGGACCCGCGTGCAATTAGTAACAGAACCGCGGGAGGGCGGGGTTTACTGGCTGAGCTAAGGCTGTGCAGGCTCGGCCCGCTAGGGGCCGCTGACGGGGCCAGGTGGTCCAGCACGGTGCTGCCGCTCGGGGCCGGCCGCCGCTGCCCCTGGGCTCGGTCACCCCGGGTCGGCGCTGCCCTGCGGTGGCAGGCAGGGACGGAGCTTCCCCTGCTCCTACGGCAGCGGCGGCGGGCGGGGACGGAGCTTTCCCGCGCCCGTGGCGCCGGCGGCGGGCAGGGACGGAGTTTCCCCGCTCCTGCCGCGGCGGCGGCGGGCGGGGACAAAGCACCCCGTCGGCTCCCCGAGCCGTGGCAATGGCTGCGCGGGGCTCCCGTCGGCTCCCCGGGCCGCAGCAATGGCGGCGCCGGCTTCCCCCCCCCCTCCCCGGGCCGCAGCAATGGCGGCGCCGGCTTCCCCCCCCTCCCCGGGCCGCGGTAGGGGCGGCCCGGGTCCCCCCTCTCCTCCCCGGGCCGCGGTAGGGGCGGCCCGGGTCCCCCCTCTCCTCCCCGGGCCGCAGCAATGGCGGCCCGGGTCCCCCCTCTCCTCCCCCGGCCGCGGTAGGGGCGGCCCGGGTCCCCCCTCTCCTCCCCGAGCTGCAGCAATGGCGGCGCCGGGCCCCCCCCCCCCGTCTCTCCCCTGGGCTGTGGCAGAGGAGGAAAGAGAGCTCTCCCGCCTCTCTCCCCGCCCCCCGTGCTGCCTACAGGGAGCCAGGCTCCACCCGCGGTGCAACAAAGTAGCGATTTGTAACAATCGCAAAATGCCGACTTTGCAGCTGCTCGGCTCAGCACTCTGGCAGGCACTTCTGAGGTTGTATTAGCCGCTCCTGATTATTAGCCGCATTTCCGGTTTAGGAGCAAAATCTTAGTCAAATTGGTGCGGCTTGTATTCGTGAAATTACTGTAATTTTCTTCTTTGTCAGTCTTGAAATTTTTACAAAGAACACCTAGTTGAATCTTTTTAAATCCACTCTTGTGGATTTATTTGTGCAGTATCTTTCAATTACAAGACTAAATATCTCAATGGTTACAATTAAATTGTATCAGTTACAGTTCAGTCAGAATACAAAATTTCCTTTGACTCAAGATCCAGTAAAAGGGAAGCTTTCAGCCCTAAAGGACAGTTGCTGCACATTCAAAGACAGAATTAACACGGATCTTTAGATTTTACAGCAGAATTGTAATACACAGAGATCCAGACATACTTTTTCTCAAGACATCTATAAACCCCCATACTACAGTGTGCTAATAAATATACATGAAACATTATAAAATTAATCAAATCTAAGTTAAATCAATGAAAACATGGGAAAGGTTTATATTCCAAAAGATTTAATTTATAGCTTTCAAACAGCATTGCAGATTACGTTAAAAAATGCACCCTTTTTGGTAGGCTTGCAAGTTATTCAAGTAATGTCTACTGAAAGGCACCGCTGAGATTTTGTGCTTTGATAGTTAAAATTGAAGTCTTACCTGAAAAAGGATGGCAGCATAAAATCAAGTATGTAAAAACAGTTATACAGTTTAAAATCCTTAGTGTATCTCAAAACAAGAAAAATCTTTGTTCCGCTCTCCTTTGAACTGTCATGTGTGGCTCACGATGGGATGTGCCCGATCTAGCCTGGAGGTTGGTGTGCTACCTATGGTGGAAGTGTGCTGTTGTGTAAAGAAACATTACTAGGGGAGCAGTAGAACATTTCTTTTCCATGGCTACATTCCTGGGGATGCAAGACAGTCATGACAAACCCAACTGCCATCACTACCACACCAAGAACAAGAATCAGGCAGGATATGAGGTTATCTGAATGGTTCCACCGCTCCTTCGACAGCTTTAGATAACACGCAGATGGGATGATAAAAACAAGTGGGGTGGCACTCAGAACTCCCTGTGTGGGGGAAAGAGCAATAGAAAAAAAACCTCATAAGCATGTTTATTTAGATGTGGAGAGCAAAACCCTAAATTTTTAAATAGTTGTGATTAGACTGATACAACAGTAAAAACAGAGGATAAAGGCCTTTTCCTGTGTTGCTATATGGAAAACTTTTTCAAAGTCCCAAATAATATGAAAAATATCTGTTAAACTGTTTCAAATAATTAAGATTTAAATAAATGCTTTTTGCTTTGCTGATACAGAATAATATTTTAACATTGCAAGAAGCATTTAATCTTATTACCCAAAGCTCCTCAGATTAAGAGATAGAATAAAAGTCCAAACATAATTCTTCAATACTTGAACTGATTTAAAATATTTAAGATAATTCCATGGAGGGGTTTAGATATAACACTGCCTTTAAAAGGAATAAAATTTTTGGAAACAAAAAAGTGGTAGTACCATGTAGCAGTTCAAAGAATTCTGATCAGTTTTGACATTTATGACCTGATTTAGGTTAACTTCCCTATGAAAGCCAAGCTCCTTTTGACAGAGTAGAATCTTTCACTAAAACTTCAGCTCCTCTTTAAATGCTCTCTTAGAAAGGAACAAAGAAAAAGCACTTTTAAAAACTCTTTTTATAGTAAAGCCACCGCAGATTAGCATGAGTTACATGCCAAAAGGGAACAATTTTATGTAGAAATTTTGAATGTTTATTATTTTGCATATTTAAAAAATACTATGTTTCAATTTAATTATGGTGAGATAGCAATCCAGCCTAAGTAATAACTTTACATCATCATTTGTACTAAAGTTCCAATATTTGTATGGTAAAATGTCTTAACAGTGATCAGTATAGACATCAGAAGTAGGTACAACCACTAAGTATCTTCACCATGAAAATTAAGATTTAGGTCTGTGAAGTAACACAAACCAGCATCCCAGTAAAAGAATAACAAAGCTAACTCTGTGGCTCTTTGACTCCCATATGACCCAATAGTTTCCCTGGGGAATTATCACCAGGCAAACACAATGGCTTGTGTTTTGTTCTAAAACCAGAAAGCAGGGAAAGAGTAAGCAGAGTCAGAGAAATAGTATCAAATGCCATCTGTGGTGATAAGCCAAAAGACAGCTCTTCTGCTGGACAGAAACGCAGCTGAAAAGACAGATCACCTTTCCTTCACATGTAAATACTCTGTCTATTCATTTTTCCCTACTGCTGGATATCAAGACTGAACTGTCTTCCTAAGCATAATTACTACATCCAATAGATATCTACAGCTGTATTGCCAAATTCTCTTTTAGAAAAGAAAAAAAACCCCACACAAGATAGGAGCCACGCATGCAAATGCCTGATTATCAACTTCTATTTGTAACTGAATAAAGATATCAGCTCACCTACTGACTAATTCCTCAGGGAAAAAAAATGCATTGATGGAATGCTTGCTTTTGAGGGAACTTTGTATTTCCAGTGACCATCTCTGTGGTCTAGCTACTACTGGTTCTTTCTTTCTAGCTCCCTTTTTGGTTTTAGCCCCTTTGGCACAAGGCAGTCACTAGAATCTGCCCCAGTGTTTAGTAATTTGCCAACTTAATTGAAAGTAGGGACTAGAGAAAGAAATGCTAAGTCCAGTGCCACTATACAGTTTGGGTAAGTATTTTAGTGATTTCTGCTGCAACTTAAACATTTGGTAAGTCATAGCCACTTGCCTATCTACAAAACTTCTAAAACCTTCCCCAACCACATGACTTTTACTTCTTGAACTTCCTTTCACCTTTAATTATCTGTTTTTGAAGCAGTAATTACTTCCAGCACTACTACTGACTATGTCAAATTACGTAAGATTTTCAGTAGAACTGTGGATTTTTAAAGTTCTGATTTATTAAAAAATGATTTATTAAATAAAAGAGTACACAAGTTCACTTACATTCAGCTCTAAAACTATTCCAAGGCAATCATACATTAATGATATACCAGTGGCCACAGCAACAATAACTACTGTCACAACAACATGGAAAACTGTTGAGAGGTTCCCATGGAAAAACACATTGGCAATCACCTGAAACAGAACAACGATTTTAAACCTTGGTTTTCCTCTTTATGTTATCAAACAGCTTACTCCAAACCTTCTAACCTTAGGAAACTAAAGGAATGGGTGAGAATACACTGGCTGAATTTTACTCACCTTGCTTTAAGAAAACATCTTCATCTGCTTCCAAAAATAACTCATAACAATCATTACTAAAACTGCAGAACACTTGCCAAATTGACTTAGTTATACCTGCAGGATTTTAGGATTTACTCCTTTCTCATTTTCCAATTACAGAATAAATCCACTTACAATTATTTATTGAAATGATGGTTTTCCTAGATGGAGATACCTCCAAAAAGCAAAACTATTAAGAAAGAAAAGTATGTATTTTTGGCTATTCTCAACACAGTAGCAACAGTGTCATTTATGCCAAACTTTTAATTTTAAGCAGTCCTGATATTATTAAGTCGTTATTAATATAATGTTGACTAATATTATAATAAACATAAAACAACATTACATGGCCAGTGTCTAAACCGTTATAACTAGTCCCCCATAGTCACTGCACATAGCAGGATAAAATATGCTACTATTTATGACAGACTAACCATAGATTCAGCTACAATATATATTAATAATGTGAAAATATTATTAATATATAACAACAGTGTTAAAGGGAAAATGTAATAAATTCTTACCTCTCTGGTCACAAAACATTCAAGGGGGAAGGTCAGAATTACAGTAACTCCATAACAAAACCTTCCAAATGTAGCAAGGTTGTCATCTCTACAGTAGTTTTCAAATATATCTCCTGAGGTATAGCAAAACACCAATTAGCTTGAACTTCACATCACTTACCTATATTTGCAACTTGGAAGTGCAGGTTACTGGAGTTACTGGAGTAACTGAGATTTTGCGATCCCCTCTTCTGACATGTAACTAGAAACTAGTTACAGTCACAAGTTATGTCCAGGAGCAACTTTCAGCTTATCCTGCTGGAAGCAGTGTTTTTACCTCAAGTAGCATTTGTCTTCAAAAAACATTTTAAAATATACATATCTGAGTTTGTCATCTATTATCTTCCCCGTAACATAGATTTTGCATGAGATGCCAGTGTTTGATTAAATAAATACATGACAGATTCAGAAAGAAAGCTTATGTGTAAAAGATAATTTTCCCTACAAACTCCTAAAACAATTACATAAAAAAGGTGAAAGTTACCTGTCGAGAACTGCATTTCTCTGACAGTATCTAATCACAGCAAATAAGCTGTAGAGAAGAATTTCAAGTATTCTGACCCCAAAAGCCCATTATAAACATATGGATTATGACCTAGCAAATCTTCTTATATGTGAAAACAAATGCATCACTATAAAATTCAAATCATCTTGCTTAGTGTTTACCACAAGGAATCTGTAATAATCATCTGTGAAGCACAAGAGACAGAGCAAGACAGTAACCAGATATTCTATCAGTTCTCTTCTACATGATTACGATACTGTCTCATGATTTACTAATTTAGGGATCACAATGGCACTGAAGAAGCAGTAAGGTGTACTTTAAAAGCCAAAAGATTTTGACAGGGGAGACAGAAGGTGAGATGGAACCTGCTAATACAAGAGTCATAAGCTGAGGAGGAGCTGCAGGCAGAGCTTCCTGCACCTGAAAGTTCTCAGCCAGCCAGCATTTGGTCTACCTAAAGTACATTGAGGACAGTGACTGCAGGAGCAAGCACTAGAGGCAGGAAAAAAGAACAGATAAATCAGGAGTCCCCATCCTACAATTTCTCTGTTCTCAACTAAATGCTGCTGCTATCAGAAAAGGAAAAAGCTTGGAAGCCTCCTCCTACAATCCAGAATGGATTAAGTAACAGAAAATATGCTTACTTATGAAATGTGTATTTTCCTTGAAGAAAGCAATGCACTGAAACCAATTTGTACCTTGCTCATATGAACATACCTTTTTCACTTCCACAAAATGATGTTAAATAGCATGACACAACATTGATTATTTATGTGTATTCATATACCCACAGAGGGGAGAGTAGAATTAGTAATACCAGTACAGCTGTTGAGAAGATAGGAAGTATCTCTAACTCTAGGATGATGTATTAGTACAGAGAGGAAAAAATGTAAGAAAATATACACAGATATACCAGATACCCTGCAGGAAAATTTTGTTCTTACTGCTCTCTGCTGCTGGACCATGTGGATAAATCATAGCTGTGTAGCCATCAGAGTTTGAATGACGGAAGTATTCAAAGGGGACTTCCACTGGTGAGGCTTATGCTTAAGAATCTGACAGCTATTAGCACACAGCTGACATCTTTGGATCCCATTTTGGTTGTTGGGTAACTATGAGGAATAGTCCCATTTCTGCCCAAATATACTCTAATTTTTGCCTTTTTATAGTCACCAAGATGTTTACAGAAAAAAGTCAGACAGAAAGGCAGAAATGTAAGGATTATAGCAAGCACCAAAATTGAGGGATCAAGCAGTTTACCTTCTGTGTATCCTGTAAAAGTCATATATCCACAGGCAGCAAAAACTACACTGATGACAAGAGCAAGAGCCACAGACATATGTGTGACTTGAGACCAATTCTTTAATGTGGGTTCTTCCAGAGACCCATATATTAGAAAGCTGTTATGATGGCAGATGAATGCTGAAACACACGACAGTTAAAAGTAAACACATGGATTCATGCATAAATGCATAGAGACATAGCACAGTTTGAATTCACTCATTATTAAATACAAACATTAATCTTGCAATGAGTGGCAAAGATAAATGTCTTGAACCTTTGCTTGCTTAGTTGATTTGATGAAGGTTTATATTCATCCTGAGATGGTTCTGATTGCATTATCCTTAAATGCTATGCCATTGCCCACCCTGCACATCTCCATTCCACAGCTATTTCCTCTTCCTGCTCTTCTTTTACTTAAGAACCCAGCAGCAGATTTGGGAAGTTAGTTTTTTGGGGTTTTTTTTAAATCTACAGAGACATTTGCTACTTTCAGACTTCATATGGCATCCATTTCAGACAGCAGCAATCATTGGGAGGGCTCAGATTATCACAATGTTAACAAGAAATATGCCAGATCCTGCAGGCAGGAACAGATTTCAGAATGAGGACTTTTCTGTTAGGAGTTTACCCAAGGGAATGCAGAATGATCCCAGCCCCCTCAGTTTATCAGTTAGATGAACCCACTGATGCAGGGGCTTTGGGATGACCTGCACAGGTGAGCTGGACTCATGTGCACACTGTCTCTGCTAAGTGGCAAGCCTCTAGGGCCAAATGGACAATGGATGACATTAATGTCTTACAGAATAACAGTGACATTCATATGGATCATACAGTCAATTTCTTTTCTTTTCTACCCCAGTTTAACAAGCATATGTATATATATATAAACATCTTGGTTCAGAATATCAAAAATTTTCTTTAAAAATTTAAATAATTTCTTACAATTTATCTTGATATTAAAAAAACCCCCGAAAAACAGCAAAAAAGACTTACCAAATGACATCACTCCAATGGCTTGTACTGCATTTGATTTTGCAAATATCCATGCATTTTCTGATTTGGGTCTAGAACAGACATTTAAATAATTATCCTCTTTTCAATTATCAATTATTAAAAATGACTCAAGTAACAAACTGTAATACAGAACTGCTGCTAGACAGATCTCCAGAACTCTCTGAATAGCCCCAGTGTTTATCAACAAGCTGAAACCAGGGAGATACCTTTCTCATCTCCCTTGTTTTGATTCAAGTATTTCTGTAACCAGTATTTACAGTCAAGAATGTCAGTTTTGTTAATAAACTCTTCAAGTCAGTATATACCAAGAAACAGCAACACAGAAGGTAAAAGCTGTAACAGATTTTGACTAAGGTTATCTCAACTGAAAATGTCCTCTGACTTTTTAGAGGCAATTTCTACCTCTGAATTTAAACATGTAATCCATGCAAGTCTAGAGATTTTTCTAGACTACAAATCAAGTGAGAGACTTGGCCTTTCTTTACACCTCTTCCAACTGTTCCTCATAGTAAAGAATTCTGCTGCTTCCCAAAACATGTAAGAAATTGTAAGAGAGGTACATGGAGACCTTTATAGTCAGGCAAGAATGTAATATTCCCCACACATCCTCCTCTAAGATATGCTCACAGATTTGGACCTGTAGTAATTGCAATGCTTAGAGGAGGACCATCAGCACACCTTGTTAAAAACCATTAACTGCATGAACTGCATCTTGGAATAAAGAGCCAAAAGAAAAAATAGGGAAGGACACAAAACATCCTTTTCCAGAAATACAATTTGCTAAAAACGTCAAATGAAATTCACAAGCTAGTTAAATATTGAATTTATAATACTAAAGCACAGACAATGAAAAACAATCCAGAGAAGCTTGCTCTCAAAAAGTTGGCTACTGCTAACCTTGATTGCTCTGTTTTTATTTAGAGGGAAAGCTGCTGCCACCTGCAGCCTTAAGATGCTCTTCTACTGCCCTAGGAAGCAGTAAGGCACTCAGGCCAGCTCTGTGAAGGTAACAATGGCAGCTTTCTATCTCTCCTTCTCACAGATTTTGACAGCTGATGTGGCATATGCTATGCCAGGTTTCATTGCTTTCAAATGTTTAAATTACACCTCCAGCCCCTAAAAATAAACAGATTAAAATAAAAGTAATAATAATTTTAAAAAGTAAAAAAAAAAAAAGTTGCATTTCCCTCTTCCAGAACTCATATCTTACTATTTCTTGAGTTCAAATAGTCAATCCTTCCTGCTCATGTTAAGAAAACCCAGATTTTAAGTACCTAATGCACATTCAGTTCAGATTTAGAGCAGCTTCTCAGCTCTTAAGCTGTGGTTGTGAAGCTTAACTTTGAAGTTAACAGAACCTGAACATAAAATCAAGTTCCCCTTTTTTGTCCTCAGGTACAGTATACTGTCTTGAACTGCTGTAACATACTGCTTGGATCCTAAAGCAGATGAATATTGCTGTCCTAAAACATCCTCAGACACAGCAAGCAGATGTAAAGTACTATGGATAAAATAGAGCTACCTGGCATTTGTCTTGAGAAACAGGAGTTCTGACCCTCTCTAGCTGCTGCTGCTCTATATATATGAAGTCCCTTAATATTATAGTGCCACTGATTTCAAATCACTACACCTAGCAATTTGTCTGGAAAATTAGTATTAATAATTTTGAATGTAGTATCTGATTGGTAAAATTGCAATAATATTGCAGAATAAAAAGAGTATAAAGGAAGCTAACGCTACATTTGTTCCATTCTGTAACCACTAGAGGTCAGCTTTGATAATAAACATACAAAACGAAAATCTGTGTTAAATTTTCCTTTGACAGCAGAATTTATCAGGTTTCTTTGACTCTTTCCTAGTAATAATTAAGTTAGACTATCGAATAACTTATAAACAAAAATAGTTTTAAATGCACAGAAATAAAGAATGCTTTTGCCTGAAACGCATTTAATTTCTGTGAAAAGAGCATATTCTGTGCAATGTTATAGGCATATTATGAGCTCCTATAAATACAGATTTAAAAAGGGAATTCAGAAAGCATATGAATTTCACTTGAAACATTTTTAATAAAGTGGCAAATTAATTTTAAAAAAACAAATCACAGGAGCTGTTTTTCCCCTTGCACAGTGTTACCTCAGGCACTAGCAATATGCCAAAGACCAAGATATTGCTTTACTTTACCAATGAATGACAAATCAGATTAGGAGTATTATTTAGGGGAAAAAATCCAAAAGAACAAAATCCTGCTTATTTAGCAGCCTAAGAAGATAAATTCCTTCCATTCTAGTTGCAGAACAGAAGAATTTCAGATCCCTGATTTCAACACTACCAGCAGCTTGCAATGTCCTACAATGTATGCTGGTACAGATGTGCTATTTTCTTCAGTAACTCATAAACTGCTGCACGTGCTTTGAAAAACATTTTCATATCATGGGAATAGAGGGATCTCATGCAGTGAAAGCACACAGCCAAAAATTTAATTTGGAACTGAGTGTTTGGAACTGAGAGTCAACAGTTCTAGAGCTGTGATCATATCAATAAGAAATTACTCCCGAGTTCAGTCTGCATAACACGAAGACTTATGAAAAGCTCCTGGGAAAGGGTGCAGGTAACATGAAAGTGTCTACATAAAATAAGACTTCATAGAAAAACTTCTCAGAAAAAGAAAACTGTGTCAGAAAACAGTAGGTGTTAGTTATGAAAGAGCCATATAGTGAACAATCACATAAAATCACAAGCCAAAGGGCAGCTAGTGGAAACACCATCTGTCAAAGTAAATATACACACATTGATATAAATGTATGTATCTCTGTAGGCAGATGCATACACACACTGAAAGAATATCACAAGAATACAAGATAACTTGTGGTTTTTCAATCCTGCTGCCACTGGTAAGATGATTTTTTTTTTTTTTGAGGGGATCTTTGTTCTGACCTACATTGTTGTTAAGAGTTATTAGGGGAAGATTTTAACTGCTGCTTATACAAGAATAGCATTAGCTGTGAAAATCCATGAATAACAAAATCAGCTAGCTCTGCTTCTCGGTGTATAAAAGCACAGGCTATGCCTGCATGAACAGGAAGTTTTTTCATGTTGAAGAATTATTAGTTAGATGAAACAATGAAAGAGAAAAGAAATACATTTTTGAACTAAATGCACTTGCTGACAGCTGTACTGTCTATCATGTATAGTAGAAGCTGAAACACAAAGTAAAACCTGGGATGTAATTTACCTGTAGTACTTGGAACAAAAATAGTAAAAGATTGAGTAAAAAGGCAGTCTAAGGGAGCTCCCATACAGGAAAAAAATCTCAGCTGAAACTAAGACAAAAGCAGGACAGAGACTGAAGGTAGTGAGGCCTAGAAACGGAGAAGACCTAGAGGGTAAGAAAATAAGACTTTACCCAGTATATGTAAGTGAAAATATACCATAATAAATGCATTAATAAGTTCTAATTTTAAAAAAAATATTCATGTTTATCTACATAAGAACAGGGAAACTAAGAAGAACAAATGAACCAGGCAGAGGATAAGACATCCTAACAGGGTAAGAATCCAGATCATGAGTAAGACTTGGGCAAATTTGTTGGCAATCTAAGATGGCCTATCTTTTACTTTCTGTAAAACACTTGCAGCATAATAGTCCTCATCTTAAGATCAATGCTATACAAAAACCTTTTTTGTCATCTATATAGAAATGCTGCAGCAGAAGAGTGCATAACAAGCAAAACATCTTTAATAAAGGCAAGAGAAATAAATACTCCTGATCTCAACCAGCTTGTGGCTATGAAACAGTGTCTTGAAAAAAGAAAAGTGATTTCTAGAGAGGAACAAAGTCCTACTATTGACATGTTGGAATGAGCAAAAGACTTCCACTGTTTTGGATTGAAGATAAGTGTCAAACTGCCAAGTGTAGGTGCAAACCAGCAGTTAACAATGTAATCCAGATTCATTCAGGTTTAATTCAATAATTTAAACATTTAGGGGATTACTTGTAACATTTCAATTTAATTCTATTCTAAGGTAAAATGCCTTTCTAGGTATTTTTGAACTTTAAAAGTTTAAAGATACTGAAAAGTTCATAGATGCTGAATATAACTTTAATCAATATAATGGAAAGAAAATGAGTACAGCTCACATTAGCCATGATTTTATATTAATCAAAGTCATCTTGTGAAAGAACACAGATAAGACAAAGATATTATGTCAGCCCAATTTAGATACAGCTACTTCTACTCTTTCTTCCTTAATTAATTACTTAACAATTCTGTAAATACAAAGTAGCTTAGTTGGGTTTTTTAATTTCATCACACATTAAGTTTATCTTTGCTTACTACTGGATTTTTTATATGAAGGAAAGAATCGACTTTTTACTTGCAAGTTTTTTCCTGAGCCCTTGGTGTTTTATCCCTGTGATCAGCTGCCAGCTGAATAATTCTCACATCTTCTTTATATGTAGCAGATGCTCCTGAAGTTTTCCATAGACTTTTATGTATTATGAAGACACAGACATCATAACATTCTTGCTAAAGAACACCAAATTAAATTAAAATGATCCCTCTTTATAAGCTACATAAAATATTTCCTTTCCCAGAAAGAAATGTTAGTTTCAGGTTTGAAGCATGAAGCTATTCCATGCAGTATTAACATGCTGCACTTTAGAGTTTGAATTAATTCTTACCTATTTTTACTGATCACAGTAAGTAAATATCCAGCCATAAGAAGATGGGAATAAAGATCAGGTCAAAATGTATTTTTATCCAACATAAAATACTGAGAATGAACTCTTAATAATCCAGAACACTGGATTCTATCTGCAGGTTTATTATGATAGTTATCAAAACTAAAACTGGAAAAAAAAGTATCTCAGTTTTGTATTTGTCATAAAAGGAAATAAATTAAACCAAATAATCCTACATCTTTTTTTTTCTCATGAGAACGTGACAATAACATTTCTAAAATGTCCTTGGACAACCTGCCCCTAACCCAAAGCAAATAAAGACGAAAGCAAACAAAAAAAAAATAAGCAACATTCAAAACCTTGTAATTTCTGTTTAAAACAGTAATAATCTTGTTTTTTCTCTGATGGTCTAAAACACTGGAGAACATTTCAGATTACTGTACAAAATATTCTTTATTGCTTTGTTGTCCAAATAAGATATTTAATTTTCAACTCAAGCATGGATTGCATTTAAGCAAAGAAAGTTTTATCATTTCCATATAATGATCTTATACCCCTCAAAGGGAAGAAGTGTTCACTTTGAAAAATCTAAATTAAAACTGATTACTACTCAGAAAGTAATTATGAAAGCAGGAAGATATCCAAATGGGATTCCAGTGGAACCTGACCTGAGTCCAGTACTTTTGAATGAATTCAGCAATGATTTGAATGATGGAACAAAATGAAAAAAGTGTCCTTAATGGAAAGCACGAAATGTGCAATTAATACAATCATGCTAGAGAATGGGATGAAAACAGAAAAATCATAAATATGTTGGTAAATGGAGAAATCATCTGATAAAGCAGCAGTCAATTCTATAAAGACAAATTCTACGGTTATGCAGAGGAAAAAAAGAGGTCACAAGAACAAGGCAGGAAGAACAAACAAAAAAAATCCCAAACTTCGTGAGAAGAGTGTCAAAGAAAGGAAAATTCACCAGCCAACAGTTCTGCAGAGTACCTCATGCTTGGTAGTTCTACTAGATTGCAAACTCAAGGCACATTCATGATATAATGCTATTTTCCAAAGAGGCTAACATGAAACTAGGTTACATAAACAAAGGCATGGCAATCCCCAAGGGATACAGTTGAAAGGGACCTTACAAGACATTTGCATTTAAACATCAATCTTTCTTTTCTACTCCTCAGAGGGAATATACCAGGCAGGTGGGGCACCACGATTCCACTTTAATTTGCAGAAAACTTAAATCAGCCATTGAGCATGATTAGAAGCACAGGAAATGACAAAAAGAGAAATCCTAAAGGAACTGTGCTTGATTGGTCTATAGAAAGGATCCCCAAAGGGAGGGAAATTACAGCTTTCTTATATGTGTTTTTCAAGCACTTGAAAAAGCATAAGGAGTTTGCTGACCATATCCACTGTGGTTAGGCCAAAAAGCAACCAATATGAAATGGAATCATACACATTTTAGGAAGAATTCATAAGAAAAGGCTAATTAAAGATTGGAATGCGAAACCATGGAATTGTCTAGTTTGTTCTTGGCAATCACCTGTCATCAGTGGCAGACACATAATCAGTTCTGCCATGTAACAATTGTAAGGATTAAATATTCTTGTCCCCATCAAGCCCTTATCCAGGGTTGTACAAATTCTTTTCTTATATGACAGATACAAGGACTGTTCTTTCATAAAAATGATTTTAAAAAATCTCTTCAGGAACTCTGACTTCTATTGCATTTTATTTTAATAAGGATTCACAGTAAATGTGTTCATTCATTTGTTTCACTTGTAATATGATGACACCTATTTTAAATATAACAGTATTCTTTATTTTCATTGCAAAAAAAAGAGCCATACCATTATACAACAAAATAGAAGAGAGATTTAACAATGAAAGTGTACATGTATGCCCAACTGTAAAATAAAAATAGCAAAGATAGTAGAAAGAGACATTAACAGAATGTTGGTGAGGAAAATAAAAACCAACTTGATATGCATTTTTGAAAACAAGAATTGTAAAGGCAGAAATAGAAGTCTCTAAAGAATTAAGAAGTAAAACTTCAAGAATCATTCAAAAACAAACAGCATGTACTGTAAGAAAAACTAAAACCATGCCTTCCATATTTTTCAGCGCATCACAACTATGGAGAAGAAATGTTACCATAGTAACAAGGTTATCAGTAACTATTATATATAGCTTCTTCCTTTTTTAACAGGGAGTTTTGAGATTAACCTTTTAAATACCCCTTTGACACACGGTGTGAAAAACATGCTGCTCCAGAATTATGGTGCGGAGGGAAGTTCCACACTGCTCTAAGAGACAGATTTTGTGGATGATAGACAACATCATCTGGTATAACTTAAGAAACTGCTATTCTAGGCATCCTCCTACCATTAAACCTGAATATCCTGCAATTAACCCATGTATCACAGCAGTAATACAAATGAACAATTGTGCCTAACACTGATGAAACAATTCTGGTGGAAGAATCTACTTCGGAAATAAGGGCATTAGAAGTACCATTTCAATAAATAAAAAATCACATTCAAAAATAGAATTTACCATCTTTATTAATATATCTATACATTTAAAGAATGAGACAAAAGACAGCCCTTCCAAGCCTTTAAGGAAAAAAAATAGATTTGTAACACTTTTTTGCAATATAATCATAAAAATATTGTCACAACACATACTTATGTGTACTAAATTGTCTAGACACTCCAATGTCCAATGTTAAATACTACTTTCAGAGTATGAGTGCTGTTAGAGTTTTTCATATTATACAGTTTTTTTTTCAAATGACAAAATAAAGATTTTATTATTGTCTTGTTTCTAAAAATTCTCAGTGTTTGTATTTGATTTTTATTATGAATTTCTTATATTTATCTTATCGGAACAGAAATATTCCTAAGATAGTATGTATTTTAATGATTGTAAATATAGGTAGTCTGACAATAATGGAAAAAAATTTTAAACATCTCAAATGACAGACAATCTCACATGCTGATTCAGGACCCACCTGCTATTAGTCATCCATAATTTCCCATTTATCTCAAGGGGTTTTGAGACTCTCTAAATTTGCTTATACCCAATAGAAGAAAAAATTTAAAAGGATGAAGTATATTTAGCTGTTCGTTTTGAGTTACTGTTAATAGAGATTTTTCAATTATCTGCCTGTTCCAAAGCAGGCACATTCCACAACTATGCAGGTAAATGCAATAGTGAAATAACAGATTATATATGAACAGAAGTTCACTTTGTGGCAAGTGTAAGAATACTCACACTTGTGGACTGAAGGTTACTGTTCTCACCATCACAATAATCAGGATGACAATAGTTAGAATCAGAGAAAGAAGAGATACCTGTAAAGGTAAAAGCATGACTTCAGTCAATAAGCTGTTGAAAGGTTGTCCGTTGAACAGCGTAATGCATTTATTAATTATTTACACAAATTTATGACTGGCACTTATTTTGAATGGCATATAGAACAATAAACCAAAAATCAACTGCTGTTATGATTTACCTTTCCCAATTTTGCTATGTCTCGATATAAAGATATAGGTAAGGTAAAGATGATGGTGGTAACAAGAATTATGAAGTGACGGTCGGTAAGCACGTTATCCAGCCCAACTGAAGCAAAAAAGAAAATAATTTATTTCTTTAAGATACCAACTGAAGGAAAAGATTAGCTACATTTGAAAGGTTAGAAGTAACAAACTGTTGGTGATCAAGCTTTTATTTCCTTTACTCAGCCTAAGTAACACTGAAAACTAGGCATTAACTACATTGAGAAAGCCATGCACAGCATGGGCATAAACACAAGAATTCTGAAAATTGAAACCAAATGCATAACATATGGGATATATTAAATCAAAATTGCAAAGTCTGGATTCCTACATATAGATTGGTATTAACCTCTTTCATCATGTCTAGGTCAATGCTGGGAGACTGCAAGTAAAAAATTTTAATACTTCTTTCTGCCATTTAGTCTTGAGAATTTTTTGAAAGTCTGAGCTGACATCAATTACTGTGCTGTTTAGGATAGCATTGTTCTGTAAGAAATGGCCTAAAATAAGTTAATGTTGAGGTTTCTTTTGAGCACCTCCTTTCTTGCCATCAGCTGGCTTCCACTTGCAAAGCAGATTACCATGCAAAGGCAACAATGCAGTTATTCCATGCAATCAGTGGGATTTGTTTGCATAACTGGTGGGTTTTTTTCAGGCCAATGGCAACTTAAAACATCTCCAAGTTCCAGTGAGACCATAAATCATTGGCCTGAATGAACACTTGATGAATAATTATGGTTGGAAAGTGACTGGCAATTGACATGGAAAACTCAGTGCTCTGTTCCCTCTTTTCTTTGGGAGATATAATGCTTTCCCACCTCTCTCCAGGCAGATATTCTACCAGACAGGTAATAAGATTTGCCATGCCCCTATTACAGAAGTCATTATATATAAATTATTATACAGTCACTGGCACTATCAATTTGATCAGGTATTCACAGTACAACAGAGTGTGACAATTAAAACTGCATCCACACCTTTCAGGTTTCACATGCTGAATATTACAGTTCTCCTACGGAAATGAAACAGTTCATACAAATACACATTTCCACTTCATCACAGACACTTCATTACATTTTCTCTCAGTTTAATTTCCCAGTGAAGAATATTTTAACTTAGCTGCTTTTGTGCTAAAGTAGGTATCAAGCATATACACAAATTACTCCACTGATGCTGCTTTGAAAACTTAGAGCACAGAAAGGGAAACAAGGAGGCTTGAGTTAAGAAGCATTCAATTCATTAAATTATTTGCAACTTATCCAGAATTATTCACTAGATGAAGTATAGTTCCACTATTTAAATTATTATTATTATAATAGGAAGTATATAAAAAATATTACAAAACCCAATAATCTTCGAAATACACAACTGTGGAAGACTCACTTCTATCTGCTTAGTATTTCACTGAAGCAGCTGGTCTCTTCACTGACACTGAGTCCACTGATAGCCAAGGACTAGGATTCATAGTTTTTATTTGGGAAAGGCTTATTAAAGAAAAAAAAAACAAACTCAAAAATCCCCACTCATAAACATATGCTTAAAGTTCTTAATTTGAACTAAACTTAAGAGTAATTTAGAAGCTAAATTACAGGTAATTCCAAAATACTTATACAACACTTCTATACAATACATAATCCCCAATTCTTACAATTTTTAAATGCATCTTACCTCCAGGAATTCTCTGAAAAACTTTAGTTAAAGTGTCTCCTGTTATTATATTGTAACTGATCATAGCTTAAAGAAAACAAGTTTTGTGTTAGTACAAGGAATATCCAAAATACTTGATTAACACTGAATTCACATATTTTGTAGATTTCAGGAATACATGCCACTATCCCTCTAATATGAATTCTGGCTAGCAGCAACAACTAAGTTTCAGGTTTAAAAAACAATTATGTAATGCCTTTTTTTTTTTTTAACAGGTACAATCTACAAAAATGCAGCCTTATAAGCAAGGCCATTGTGCTGAGTGGCCATATAAGCTTACTTCAGAAGAGGATAAAAAAAGCTTTCTAAAACTGTTCGTTTCAAATAGCAATCCTTTGTCAGTTTATTTTCAAACGCTTGTTTCTATTTAGTAAATTTCCTGTGCTAGTCTAATAATCAGTTCTGCAATGAAATGCAAAGGATTTTCTAGCTCATGCAAAAAACTAGCATGGGCCTCAGCACTCATATTTCATTATCTAACACTAGCCTAAGATGGAGTAAATTTGTGTATGTGCGTATATGTACACACAAAATATGTTTATACACTCTTGTGGTCTTCTGCACTTAGCATATATTTAAGTATTGACATATTGGCTACACATAAACAGTTAATATTGTGAAATTTTAAGTCATTAACAGTACTTATATAAATTAATTCAAATGCTTACAAGATCATAACCATAGCTCTTTGGTAAGGACTGAGACTTTTATAGCTCTTTTTTCATATTATCAATGGAGTAGTTGATTTATAAAGGAGTATAATTAAAAGTGTAACACTGCTGCTTGCAGTAACAGTAACTTGACGCCCTTAAAAATCTCAGGTACCTGTAGATAGACCCAAAATAAGAATTTTGATCTGTGACTCTGTGATCACCAAGTCCAGAATCTTGATATCTCAAGTTATCACGTCTTGCAGCCCCATGTGTGAAAATACCAAGATTATTTCAGATTTGTTTTAATTACATTGCTACAGCAGGGGGCAGATTCAGATTATAACTTCATTTAAAATTTTGTTCTAAAAAAATTCCTGCCCTGCTTATACCTTTTTGTTTCTTTACTATTTCTTCGTCAAAGGGGTCCTGACTGCCCAATTTCCTAGTACCTCATTGGGTATGAGGCTGAACTAATGCTTTTGAAGAGCAATGACAGCACATAATATTCTAGCAAGCCCAAAGCAGTGGCTTCCCCAATCACAGTAACATTGCATCTCTGAAAAAATACTAATTTGGTACACTCCTAAATTCATATTTTCCTTTTGTTTCAGCCACATGAACTTTGTGCTCTGCTACTCAGCCTAGAACATAATTTCCTTTGCTCTTTTTCTAGCCACTTTTGTCATTAATTTTCATCTGTGTGATCACAAATTTCTCTGCTATTAAGTTTCAGTTAATTTCTATTATTCTGATACTTCAATTAATTTAATTACTCCTCAGTCATTTTTCAGAACCCACAACATAAAATTAATTTTTTTTAAATAGCAAAGGAGCATATATAGTACATTCTTTATATAGTTCTTAATATTTAATCAGAGAAACAATGAAGTAACGTGAAAAACTTTGTTACTTATAAAAGTTAAACATTTATATTTTATGTGATCTTACCAATAAATGGATATAAAAACTGGAGAATTGAAAGGATTAGATAACCTACAAGACCATACGTCTTTTTGACTAGCTCTTGATAGGTTTTCGTGCTGGATAGATTTCCTCCTTTGATAAGTAATATAATGGAATAATCTGTTAAAATATAAAATTACTGTTAAAGACAATATGAGCCAAATTGTGGTTGATCACGTTTCACCTTCTTTCACTCCTTGAAAAAAAAAAATCTGTAAGAAGAAAAGCAGAGGCACTAGGAAGAGCCACAAAAACTTTCAACCCACCAAACCCAGGAGCTATAGCCTCATATTGGAGGAAAAATACTTAAAAT
Organism: Catharus ustulatus; assembly: GCF_009819885.2. NCBI lineage: Eukaryota > Metazoa > Chordata > Aves > Passeriformes > Turdidae > Catharus > Catharus ustulatus. Next base: position 20,634,156 of record NC_046227.1, on the reverse strand, counting down.
AATAGTAGAATCAAAGGTTTTCATTCTGCAGTCTATTTTTAAAAAGTCATATACCACCCACTCAAGATTCAGTCTCTTAATTAGGATAAAAACATGGACTCCAACAGGTGATTAATGAGGGTACAAATAAGAACATTCTTTCAAATGTTACCTCAACCAGGAAACTAATGAAGGTATCTTCTTTATGAAGATAAATGCAGTCAAAAAGCAGCTTCATATATTATACAGTGTAATTCTCTACTTTTACTAATCTGCTCAAGGGATTAATGAGGTAAGGAAAAAATTAGTAATTTTTGTTGTCACAGATATACTTGTTTAAGGTATAATTTAACTCAAGATCAGCTAAAATATTGCAGGACTAATTTTATCTTTTCAACAGAAACTGCCTTTAGAGTACCTGTGATATAGGCAACCACCAGCAAAAGCAGTACTCCTAGAGGAAAACCTGCTTCCTTCATGGAATATGGCAATCCTGCAAAACAGAAAAGGAGAGATTCTACAAGACTCTTTCCAAATATTTACTTGTGAGAATTAAAATAAAGGAAAATTCAGATTTTAAAAAATGCTAGTGATCTCCCAAATTGGACCAGCATGTTTGAACTTCAAAAAGATAATTTTCAGTGGACAAAGTGTTGCTTAAGTTCAGTTCAATCTGCCCAACCTCTCTGATCATTACGGCCAAGAGACTCTGGGGTATTTATCACTAAGGTGTGGCCTCAACGGACACCTCTGCATTTTTGCAAAGTAAGCAAATAAATACAGTGAAAAATCTTTAAAAACAGCAGCAGAAAGTAAAGAGTCAGTGTTAGTCTCCAAGCTGGACAGTCATGCATGAATAAACAGGACTAAATACAGGATAGGAAGAAAAGTAGACCTACCTATAATGCCTGATCCTATGATTGAATTAATGATGTTAAAGCCAGCTGATGCCAGATCACTGTTTCCTCCTTTACTCCTGGGTTTACTGAGGAGTGCTGTTTGGTCATCTGTTTCTACCTATTTCAGGAAGACAAGGAAAACATTATGCATGAGAAAAATAGGTGAGAACAACGATTTTGCACATAATCTATTAAAGATTTTTTTTAAAACTGTCATAGATTCAGATTTGTAAAGGCATTTTGATAAATAAATCTCCTTTTTTTTCCAGTGAGAAATCAAAGAGGTATTAAGCAGCTAATTCCTGTATAAGTCTGACCCATAATCTTCTGTAATTCCCTGAAAATAATAAGTGGAAGGACAGAAAAATATATAAACTCAGAGGTAGGCTGCTAGACAAAGACATTCTTAGTCATGTTTCAAAGGCAGAAATGTGAATAAAGTATTTTTGAAAATATTTTGGCTAATACAATTGGTCAGTAAAAAAAGTTCCTGAATCAGGGAAAGTAAATTAATTTCAAGACTTAGTAGTAACGTCTGCCAACATCTTAACATACTCTAGTCCAAGGTTTTATCCAGTATTTTAAATATTTCTGTGCCATTCAATGGTTTAGTTAATGATGAATAGTTAATGACACTACAAAATCAGCTAGTCCCAGGAAGTTTCTGTGGGAAAGAACCGAAGTTCAAACCACAATATGTAGCCAGTTCATAAAAGAACTTTTTAATAAACATGCAGTAATCCTCTCCTTAGATCACCACTGTGCTGCCAGAGAACATTTTAGAATTATTCATTAGAAAGACCGTATTTTACCTGAAGTTGTGAAATTCAAGAGAAGAATTTAATGAATAAAATGCTTGACTGTGTTCTGTGTACTAAGTTTGAAGGTAAAACCACTATTCAATGGATGCAGAAGCCTATTTAACGTACATAGTAGGTATTACAAACTAAGATGCTTGTCACTAATATTCCTGGGAAAAAAATTAAATTACTGAAAAATCGAAGTCATCCATAAATAGACACATAAACTGACAAGCATAAGATTGCCTGTCTCTAGTAGGGCACATTTAAGTGGAACCTTTAATCCTTAAGCAGCACTAACATAAGAAGGGTAATACTGTCTCAGATCAAAGTCCACCGTAGCTTGGTATCCCATTTCTGAGTGATGATCACGGAAGATGCCTAGGGAAAAGCGTAAGAACACTGGAAATAGTGAGCTAGCAAATAACTTTCCTGTCCCAGCTTTCCTCAGTTTGTATATTTTGGACTTCCCAAAGTGATTGTGTTCTTGGTGCATCACACCTCTAAAAGGACTGCTGCTTGATTTTTGAAACTGTCCATAAGTTTTAGAATCTGCAATATCATGTGTCAGTGAATGCCACGTTTTAATTATGCATCCTAGGAAGAGACAGGTATTTTAATTTGTTCTGAATCTATCATTCAGTATTTTCGCTTGGTGTCTCCAAGTCTTTTGTGTCATCACAGACAAGCTAACCACTATTTCCTATCTTCATACCACGTAGTTTCATAAGTAACATTCCCCTGCAGTTATTTCTTATCTAGATTTGTGCTATATTTTTATTTCACTGCTAATTTCAGCAACAGAAGCATCACTGTCATTCTCTCCTGAAATTTTAATGCTCTCTGCTAACAGCGCAGTACAAGTGAAATTGCTCTGAGTAGAACAGTCCAGTTCCCTTTCTTCAGTTATTACAAGAAATTAACACAACATGCATTGTTAAGCCCTGGTCCCTTTCCCAGGTTGGAAGGGACATACTTAAATGGGGGAAAAAAAAAGGGCAACAAAAACTTGTGGCACAAGTGAAACGTCTCCTGTATGAAGAGCAGCGCTCCCGAGGATGCCCCTGGCCCGCAGAAAGAGAGGGATGCCCGCTGGGAGCCCGGCAGAGAGCTGTGCAATGCGGGAGGCTGCGGGACAGGAGAACGGGAGGCGTCTGCCTCTGGCAGGATCGTCTCCTGGGGCCCTGCGAGCCACGGGCCAGCCAAGGGCACCCGCTATGGCAGCGACGGGGCAGAAGATGGGGCACGGACGGAGACGGGGCGCTCACGCTCTGCTCCTCACGCGACACCGAATTTCAGCCGCCCTTCCTTCTCCTGCCTCACAAGGGTGAGGCTCCCGAAACGGCATTTCTTCCTCTGCGTGGCACCTACACTATTTCTTCCTCCTGTGAATTCGGGGGCACCTGAACAGAGATGAAAAGGCCATCGCTGCCGCCCGCCCGACCGCGGAGCGGGGACGTTCCAGGGCCGGCTGCCCCGAGCCACCGCAACCGGCCGCGGTGCCCTCACGCCCATGCCCGCCCCAGGGCCGGCGGAGCGCAGAGCCCAGTCCGGCGGGTGCCCGCGGGCTCGCTGCGCCGCGCACAGTCCCAACGTCGCCTGCCCCCGGTGTCCGCCCGGTACCTGGCGAGCGGCGGCCGGCGGCGGCTCCATGGCCCGCGGGCCCGGGCCGGGGGGCCCGCGTCCCTCGCGGCGCTCGCGGCGCCCAGGCACGGGCTCCCCTCAGGCGGGCTCGGAGCGGTCCCGCGGCGCCTCCGCCGTGTGGGACAGCCGCTCTGTGCCCGGCCGCGGCTGCAGGGACCTGTGGGACCGCGGTCAGGGGCGGGAGGAGCGCCCGGGCTCGCACGGGCCCCTCCTCCGGGCGGCCCCTTCACTGGAAACATGCCAGAAAGTAAGAGCTTCTCTGCCTTGAATTTGTAAAACTTCGAGTTTATCCAGTCCTTGCTTACGCTGAGGGCACCAGAAAAGCTTTTTCGATGGGATGTGTAACAAAAACCAGCCATGTTTTAGCTACTAATTTGTGGTTGCTTTTTAATATCAGTGTTGTTGGCAAGACCTCACTATTCTCCTCAGGGAGGGTAATCTGCTATAAAGAGTGATGAATCAGTTGAACATACTGAGGTTCTAGCGAAAGTATGAGAAGAGGCCAAACTAATTAAAAGATCCAAATGACAGCGCTGAAAGTTTAGTCGCTAGATGTCAAGCTAAGACCAAGCAGCATCCCGCAGAAATATGCTTTGGAAATGTAGAACAAGCCACATAAAGAAACATCCATCTTAAACCAAAACCCGTAGGAAGCAATAGGCATTGATGAAAAATTGGAGGCAGTCATTAATTTCATCACATATTGCCAGACCAAAAAAGGTAGGGCCCACAAGACTAAACAATTCCACCTGTGGTATCTTACTCTAATTACTGGAGGGCATCATCAGAATGTGGACCCAAAATTTTCGACAAGATTAAATCATTATGGGGAGAAATGCCTGAGAGATGACAACTAAGTAGCAGAGAAAATAGAGCGTGCTAATTTCCTTCTATAGTCTTAAGAACTCCTATATTTGATAATACTTTGCGGGAGTAAACTGTGGTGGTTAAAGGAGCACATGTGCTGTGCATCAGTAATTTTGTCCTTAAAGATCTATGATGCATATGATTTAATATGGAGAACAAAGTGCACATAAAGAGCATATATGACATTTTTGTTCAATAGCTTAAGCACATTAGCTTCAGCTCCTTCAAAAAAATCTCTAATCATCTCCATGACAAGCTACAAGCTGACATATATTCTTGTGTGACTAGTCAGATGACATGACTCAGCAAAGAAACTTTGAGAGGCCTAAGATACAATTCCCGTGATTTGTAGCACTGTTATTTTCTTGGACTTACAATGAATTCTGTGTAAAACCAGAGAATTAAGCTGTTTTAAAGCAGAGTGTAATAAACCATATAAGTAGGTTTTCAAGATAGTCTTTTACCAGACTCTCTAAGTTTAGTACTGTAACAATTTCCTCACAAGGCTTCTGTATCTAACATCCACATTCTCTGCAATAGTGCCCTGAATAATGTGGTTTTGTTTTAATTATTGTTTGGAGTGTGCATTAGTTACCTTAGAAAATAATTTCTGGTTTGTGCAAATACTTTCTCATGTATAACCTTATAATTAACCACATACATCCTTCAGGCTTTTTTTGACAAATTAAGTGAAGTTTCCACTATGCAGCTCTTAGTACATAAGGGGGCTGGTGCCTGAATGTGGCACTCACTTATTTAAGAGTCCTAGAATTTTACTTACATTGATCACATTGACATGATCCAAGTAGTGTTATAAACTTAGTTTTAATTCAGTGTAGTAACAGTGAATTAGGGAAAGGAATAGGCACTTCCCAAAAAATTGTGCAGAGATGCTTTTCCTATACTATGAGAGTAGTTTTTGATTACTTGGATTGCTCTGTTCTTCTTGTGCTTTGGAATGTGGTTATTGTATAGAATGCTTAATACCAGTTTTAGTCCTAGCATTAAGACTTGCAGTACGTTGTGAAGAAAATTGCAGAGTGCACTGCAAGTCCACTGTCTACATTATGTTCTTTGTGAGTTTGCTGTAGGACAGTTTGTACAATTGTTTACCCCTCGGTTGTGGTGCAGGATCAAGCTCTGAAGGATTCCAACACAATTAAACCACAGGAGACAATTATTAAAAAAGCCAAACAAACAGATGGCACCTTCAAAAAAAAAAAATTGGCACAAAGGAATTGGTGTCTAGAAAAGGAAACAGAAAGAACCGTAAATTTTCATGAAATGCTGAAACATACTAAGGAGGCCAAAATGGGTTAGAGCAACAGTCACCAAAAAGGAATCTTTATTAGTACCTTTTGTATTTATGAGCAGAAATTCTGCAAGAGAATCCTGAAGATCCACAGAAATTTAAGGCTGGGTGGTAAGAGCAATCACAATAAAACCAGAACAAAGTGGAGAGGGTTTTTTTTTATTTACTGGAGCTTATGTTGGGAAATTTTCCATGGCAAAACACTTTTCACAAGGAGGACTAAACAGAGAACATGCCTTAAATTCAATTATCAGTAGAGTGACTGGAAAATACAAGTGATAATGATTTGGGATAATCAGATCTATTAATCTTGGAATAATAAATTTATTTGTGACTGGGGAAGGTAGTGCTGAATTTTTGCTTAATGTCAATGGTACTAGTGGTACTGGGAAATGGCACGTGTGACATGAATATGGCTGCCCGAAAGAACTCCAAGAGTGATCCAGGACACTATGTACAAACATGCCTGACATCCCTACTGGGCAAGGTGTACAAACTGTAATAAATGATGGGATGAGATGGTGCTGAACCGTGTTGGCAGAGCTTTGTGGAGAAGCCTTCACTATTGCAACTTCTGCTTTGCCAGTGTTACTGCTTAAGAAAGATTTCTAAAAGCCAACGAAACTATTGTCATCTTTCACAAGCTTTAAACATATTAAAGCAAACGAGGCATTAAAAGGAAGAGTCAATACTATAAGCTCTTTGTGTACTCCAAGAATATCTGAATCATCTGAAACCATATAAGATTAAAGATATAAGATTAGACACAAAGCAGGCCTAGAAAAATACATCATGTGATGCAAATTGACATATAGAGAAGACTACATTTCCTTTTATCTCTAAATGAAGGAATAAAACAGTAAAAAATGACCATTTTTTGTAAGGAATTTTTGTTATAATCACATGACACTTTAATGTCTAATTCTTTAGGCCTTTGTAAAAAGGTCAGTAACCTTTTACTTTTTAATAGTGTCTTTGAGGCAAACATTAAAAAAGGACTAATGTTTTCAACAGCAAATTAATTTAGCTGTGAGATATGTAACAGTCTGCCAGGAAGAGATTGTGGACTTTTGAAAAAAAGATTTTTGTTGAGAAATGAGCTTTGATGATGCATGTGAGGAATGAGTGAATTCTGTCCAGCTACACTGTGCCCCCTGCAAGGATGACCAGGACTACTGGGGAGTGCAACCTCCTAATATGACAGCTGTGGGCAGTCTGCCTGTGTTGCTTAGCTGATGAGCTAAGAGACCTGGTCTCCTTAAGGGTGTATAGAGCTTTACAGAAACTACTCAAAACAAGTATGATTTGAGGAAAATGTTTGTTTATATCCTAAAACTTCTAAGCTGGCCTTCATAAGAACCTGTAGTGGTAGTGGACAAAAACGAAATACAGTAATTTCACAACCATAAGGCGCACCGGACTATAAGGCGCACCCCCTGGGAGCCGGCATATTTCGCAACTTTGTAGATCAGATAAGGCGCACCGGACTATAAGGTGCACCTTTTTTTTTGCAGTGAGGCTCCGGCTCCAGCTCCCCCTGCCCACTTGCTGGCCGAGGCCCCGCCTCAACCCGGCGGCCATTGGCCCCCGGGCCTGCTTGTACCCAGTGGGACCGGGCTATGCCCACCGCTGCTCCATGCAGCGTCCCCGGGGCCCCGCTGCTCCAGGAGTTCCCTGGCGCTCCGGGTGTCATGTGCCCCCCCCGGGCGCACCGGGAACCCCGCACTGCCGGCGCGCTCCGGGAGTCCCCTGGCGCTCCAGGTGACCCGATGCCGCCAGGCTTGCCCCGTACTGCCGCTGCCCCGATTCCGGCGGCTTTCCCCCTCCCCACATGGCGGCCGCTCCAATTCTGGCAGCTTTTGCCCTCCCCGTGCGGGGAGCCGCGCTGATGCCGGCGGGCCCGCCCCACGTGGGGGATGCTCTGATGCCGACGGGCTCGCACTTCCGGGGTGGCAAATGTCGCAACTTTGTACATCAGATAAGGCGCATCAGACTATAAGGCACACTTACGGTGTCGGGGGAAAATTTTAGTCAAAAGGGTGCAACTTATAGTCGTGAAATTACTGTAACTGACCTGGAAATTATCAGTACAGCTTTTCCTCTCCTGCGAGATGAAAGTACCATAATCTGTTTTGGAGAAACTGAGTCTTTAAACTCATCATTCTGTAGGCAGTAACCTTGTGTTGGCTCTCATTGTGGATCCTGGAGCTTCAGTCTTACATCATAACATTTTCTGCCTCCTGTCCTGCACTGTTACGGTCAAAGGAAGCATATGGAGGGAAAACAAAATCTTAAACTGCAACTGACTATGCCTTACTAGTTGGTTATACTGTTTATTTAATTTACGTCTCACTTTAAACCAACCAGGAGAAATGGAAGCTTTACATATGAATTTTTCTTATGGCAAATTGGAAATGTAAACTCATTGTTTGTCTCTCTCACTCATTAACTCATGAGATCTGTAGCTGGGAAAATCAAAACTGAAATTCTTCTAGTTCAAAATAGCCACAATGAAACCTAGAGAGCAGGCACACTACTGTTGGAGAACTATCCTAAGTAATGAATCTGAACTGGGAACTGCATTGATGTGTTACACTCTGTAAGTGTTCAACTAAGGCGTATGAGTCCAAAAAGAGCTGGTTATTTGCTTTCCTGGAAGTTAGAAGTTATTTTTCTCTTTCTAGAAGCTTGGAAGTTTTTGTCCTTGTGTCCTTTTGAATCACAGCAGCTCTACTGTTGTTTCTTTACTATAACTGAGAAAGTAATTAAGAGAATAAATGGTTGCTTAATATTCCAATTACTCGAAGATGAGTGCTGTGACACCATGTGGATTAGCAGCTATCTGTGCTTGTGTGTAACTAAGGGTCTCGGTTTAAATACCACATTTTAACCTGCGGGACTACCGTTGTTGGGGGAGAAAAGAGAAGTTGAATAAAGGAGTCAGTTGCGTCTCCTTAATTGTTTACTGGGTATGAGTTAGAATTTCAGTGAGGAGGAAGTTAAAAATTGGGATTTGCTTGAAGTATTGCTGTAATAGGTTTTAGATGAAAGGATCTTAGGAGAAGTAGGAGAACTAGAGGCAAGAAAGTAAGGCACAAGTGGCTGATAACTTACTAGCCATCAGCTTGCCTGAAGGCACTCAGTGTTCAGAGAACACAAAGTAAGGCCACAGAGGCTTATGTTTGGCAGACTTATATTTGCATTCTATTTAGAGGTATTTTCGTGAAGTGTTCTTAGTTTCTTTGCCTGATGCATGATATTGATTTATGGCACTGTAATGGCACTGTGCTGCCCATTTGTTAGCTTAATTGATTCAATTCTGTTTCTGAGCTGTAGCAGAAGATACTAATATTGCATGTGCTGGTATTCTGCTTGGTGTTTGGTACCGATTCACTGGTAACATGAAGCCATGTGCAATCCTAGAGCTTTTACTGTAGTATTTTTCCAGTGCCTTAACAGATCTTATACAGAAGTAAACCAAGTTTCTCTGATTAGTGTTTATGTGCTTTTATTTTCAAAGGTTTAAAATAGGTGTTACAGTATTAATTTCTGTTACTAGTGCATGTCGTTTCAGCTGTGCTTTTTGTTCTTTAATCCTTGAATGTCTTTAGAACAAATCCTAGTCAATGGCATGATTCCCTTCCTGTTTACAGAATATATTTTTTGCGTTTTCTGAAGCGGATGGTGAACTGATTACTTGTAGTAGCGTAAAAATGCTACCTTTAATATGGTAAGCTCCTGTTTTATTTGAAAAACTAAGGTCAATTTACTTAACATTTGTCTTCTGGTTTAAAGACAATACACTGTTGAGTATAAGCAGACCCCTCTTCTCATCTTTAGACATGCAAATCCCTAGTACCCGTAATACACAGAGTGGATTATTTCCTTGAGTTCTTTAACTCCTCCTTGCAGGGCGGAGGGCCTCTCGCTCAGGCGCATCCTCACGCGTTCCTTTGGAGCTGTTCTGAGCAGCTCGGGCAGCAGGGGCCGAGCAGCGCGGTTTGCCCGTGGGACCGCAGCGCCCGCACTGCCACTGCCGAGTGCCCGCGCGGGCACCAGGGGGCGCTGCGGCACCGCGAGGAGCTGCGCAGGAATGCTCCAACAGCCTCTGGATTCGCCGCGAAAAGATTTGTCGGGGTGGGAAATAAAGATCACATCAACTGATAGAATGTCGTATTATAACAACATAACCAAACTTATGTAGAGTAATTGAGATGGCTGTGTCTGAGATTAATCAAACTCCTGGCTTTTATTGATTTGTTCAGGCCCATCTTTGTAAGCTGGCATTTCTGCCATGTCTGTCCAGTTATGACTCTTGGAGCCACTTTCAAACTCACGTTTCTCTCTATTTCTATGCAGAGATAAGATATTCCAAATCTGATCAAGGAAGTTGGTGTTTGAATGATGCTATGTAAGTATTTAACTTATTTATGGCATAAAATGTTACAAGTAGTAAACTGATAATAGTTTATTTATTATGTACCAAGGGGCAGAATATTTTTCCTATCCTTTTGTAAACTCTGAACTCCCCATACGTTTTCGCTTGTTTGTTATTTTAAAATATGATTTATAGAGGCAATATTAATGATGAAATCTTGGCCAAGGAGCAGTCAGTGGTGAAACTCCTAAAATGCTCTATGGTATTGTATGAATATAGCAGAAGAGCTAACCAATTCCATACATCTGTAGGATGTAATGGATTGCTTTTTTATACTTTTGTGTGTTTTTGTTATTTGTAGACGTGACACTCTTGTTAGTATGTACCCTGTAGTTTGTTCTGCAATAATGCAGGTTTGGAAGCCACTAGGAAGTGAAAGACTGTTTTTTTTGAGAAGAATAGGCAGTTTTTGTCCTGCCAAAAGGACTAGCCAGGGGAAGGAAAAAAGAGAGAGAAAACTAGAAAGGACTGTGGGAAGGGATAATTTTTAAATGCTTGGGCAGAAATAAGTAGGAAGCAATCAGGCTTATCAATTATTATTATTTTGCTAATAACTTCTCTGCCATTTAGCTTTTGACTGCATTTGCTACATCTTCTACTTTTTCTTTCAGAAGCATTTTCTGATTTGCCATTCCTAATGTTTTATCTTAGGTGATTGTTTCCCAATCACTATTCACTTCATAATCATATCTGATTGCTAATTTTAATCCTAAATGAAAACATTACATTGTGAAATGCAGCCAAGAAGTATCTGGCAAGAGCTGTTGATTTCATTTTAGAGGTTGAAGAGCTATATGCAAATAAAGTTTCCATTGAAGTTCAGTAAAACAGTAGATCTCCTTTCAAGTATCTACTTGATATAAACCAAGAGATTTGTTAAACATATAGAGAGCAATGTTTGGTCCAACATACTCCTACTGGTAGGGGCTCCATATAACATACAGAGATTTTCCATTAGCAGTAGAATGTGGATGTACCTTACAAATCTCTCCTCAAAGCATATGTGACAGATGGTTACAGTGACACCTTAGTTCTGTCTCCTGCTTCAAAATAGACTTGCTGTCAATTAATTCAGGCTAGGAGTGAAGTAATTTGGTTATGTTTTTTTATTGGTTACTTAATACATATTATTATTAGCTTTTCCAACTTGTTTGTTTGCTAACATCTAGTAGAACAAATCATGACCCATAACTTCTATATGTTAATATAGTGTAATGAATTAGATAAAGTAAAAAGTTGCATTCACCACTCCATTCAATTAGCATCATGGAACAATAGTGAAAATATATAGCAATTTTTTCCAAAACACTGACAAGAATTAGGAATGAAAATGATTGTATTTTCAGAAAGGCATTCCTGATCTCAGCATATTTTTCTCTTATGATGTTGCACATGCAGTTCACTATCTGTGCATGAGTTCTCTACTGACGAAATGAGGACAACAGTATTTTCCATTTCATGAAACTACTGTGAAGAAAAATCCAATAATATTTTATCTCAGGTATTAATGTGGTATATGCTATAGAAAATTCTTCAAGTAAATAACCAAGAACGCCCCCCTCCCCCCAGTCTACTACCTTTATTTGAATTTGGGGAAAAAAAAGGAAAAATAAGTATTTTCAGCAAGAAGTTAAAGGATTATATCCCTTTGAGCATTGAGCTGAATTTTTCCACTTTTGATCCATTTGGAGAATGACTTATGTAGGAAGAAATCTGAGAGAAGTTAGAAGTTGCTAATGTGGAGCCTGCATGAAGTTGCTAAAAAGGAAAGCTATGTAGGAAGAGCCTATAATTTTCATTCCTATCTTTGGACTTGGATTAATGCCCAGAATAGTGACAAATAGAGCGTCGCTGGGGAAAGACTGAGAATAATCTCCATTGGCAATAACAGCTAACTAAAGGGATGGATAACTGATTATATCAATAAAGTATTTGCTAATAAAAACAATCCTTTTCTATTTTCAGTAAAGATAACTGACAAGAGAGACTTTTGTAGCATTTTCAATGGGATGAAGAAATGGAAAGGTTGATAACTCTACATGCAACTGTGTGAATATATGTATGATATATATACACATATTTCTGTTCAACAGACAAATTCAGCTGGAGGTATTACAAGATATCCTCCACCTCTCAAGGCCAAAACCACCCTTTTTTTAGGAGATTTACTGAAGAGGCACTGTTTTGAAGAGCTTGGCATAGCAGGTGCATAAATACCTGAGAATACCATTTTCATAGCTGTAGGGGTGGCATGTAATGTGGTAGTGGTATTTATTTAATTTGTCCTCTTTGCAATTTAATCTTCTTTGTTTAAAAAAATATAGACAGACATACTCTAGTTTTAGTGATAAGTACTTCCCCACACATCTCAGTCCCATTTTGCTATTAATGATATCCCTTCAGACCCCTGTCTTTGCCCTGTGCTCCTCAAGAAACATACCTCACCTGCTGTCCTATTTCTGCCTTCCTTCAGAAGACTTAGACCTACAGAAAACCACCATGTGCTGTCTGAGTTGATAACATCCTTTGAGGAAAAGGGTAATGGACTTTCCTGGCTGTCTTTGAAGCCTGAAGGAACAAGTGGCCCCTGTAGTTCTCATATCCCTAATTCAAAATTCAAGTCATTCTGTCTCTTTTTTTTGCTGGTAAAGTATTTATGACTGTAAGATGCAGTGATTCTGACTTTCTTTAGGAAAGGTTTAAGAAAGTGAGGCTCTGGCAAAAGAACAACAAGAAGAGGGACAAATGGAGCAAAATTGCAGTATTTTGTAATGAGCAATTCCATGTATGATTTTTAAAGCTTTGATGAGTTTGTTTTTGTTTTTGTTTTTTTAACGTGGTTGCATATATAGAAATGGAAAGCAGACCATATCAGCTAGGTTTGTGTATGGAACACAGTGCTACTCTAGCACTGCATGAACAAAAGTTCCCCTTCTGTAAGGAGGTAATAGTTGTATTTAGTTTGTGGGTTTTGGATTCCTTGTGGTGCTTTTGAAGCATGGTTGACGTAAAAGGAATGTAGAATTGCAAGAAATCCACTGCAAATTCTGGCCAAAAAGCATCCAGAAACAAGACATGGGATTTGAACAGTGGACGTATTTTCCTGTCAAATGGAGAATTTACTTATAGAGATAGATGTCTGCTTTTAGGTATTCATGCTGCTGTAGAATTCTCTGACCTTATGACTCTCCTTCTTTATGAACATTTTTAGTATCTTATGAAAGAGATAAATTATATATATATAATTTATAGAGAGAGGGTCTGTCCAGGTTGGGTCTATGTTGGAAGACCAGCTGACTACTGAATTCCCTTCATGTTTGGAAGAAAGTCTTCCAAAACATCTTCCTTTATTATAGAAAAGTATATTAATGCAAACATGTGTGTAAAGTTTGATATGTTATTTTTTAAAGTTCTTGCATATCCTGCATGTTCTTTCCTAGTACATATAAAATCTCATTATAACTATTGAAACAATTACATTTTCTTAAAGAATGTCACAGTCTTATCTCTTCTATTTGGAGTATTCCTTATTGTGCATATGGAGTAAAATGAAGGAATATTCAGTAAATAATTAAAGTAAAATATAGTAACTACAAAATTTTAAAATAAGCGTCTATATTTACAGGAGTAATTATCACTATGTGATCAAAGGTTTTGGACAATTTAACATATCTTACTTGCTTCTACGTACAAGGAGGCAGAATTACTTAAGGCAAACCCATATATATATGTGTATACTTACATATATTTTTATAGTAGAACCAAGGGTTAATAGGTACTAGTTGGTAGAGAGATCTGCTTTTGGGCTGGAAGACTGCAGTCACTCAAACTAGTGACATTGCTGGGGAGGTAAAGACATGCTGTACATATCAACTGGTATGAAATACCCTGTTGAAGCCTGTTGTTGACAACCTGTTGTTCTTTAACAACAAGAGTCTGTTTGCAAGCAGAAATAGAAACCTGTGATGATATGGCTGAGCAAAATACAGTTCTCCATATTATGTGCAGTTGCTAAGGTTGTAAACCATCAGTGATATCTCATTTTAGGAGTTCAGAAAATGAATAATAGTTCTATGACTAACTATTAGTGATATGGACTGAAAAAGAAGAACTGTTGGGTAACAGAAGGTAGAATCATTTTACTATATGCAGTGATGAACATTACCTTGCACAAACAGTACAGCCTTGAAGTAGGGTGGGTGGAGGTGCAGCTGGGTGGGAAGCAGAAAAGGATTGAGAGAATATGATTTATGGGTGAGAAATCTTTACATTAGAAATTTAACACTAGAGATGCTGCAGGCTGAGCTGTGAGTTTCCAGATGCTACCTGCTTTCAATTTTGGATTAATGACAGTTATTTCCACAGCAGCCATTAGTGACATTGCAGAAAGGACTGCAGCTAGAGTTGTTCCATTATTAGATATTGTTGTGGATTACAGCTATTTTATTGGTTTTTAAGGTGATCCCCTATCAATCCCTTTCCTCTTTTCCTCGATACATGTTTTTTACTGACATAATATATGCAAATAAGCATCACAATTGCATAATCAAAAATCAGCTAAACAATTTTGCCCAGCGTTTCTAAATGTTGATTTTGTAACATAGCAGTAGAGATAGCACATTATTCAAATATTTTAAAAATTATTTTAGGGTTCCTGGTGCTGCCTTAAAAGCATAAGTACAACTGATTATAAAATTGGAAGCATCTGCAGGATTGAGGTGATGCCAGGATTGAGGTGATGGCAGTAGATTACTGATGCAAATAGAATCATAGAATCCTTAAGGTTGGAAAAGACACCCAAGATTATTAAGTCCAATCACAATCACCACTATGTCAACAGCTCACTAGATTTGGGCCAGAAGTGCACCAATGTGGTCACAGTCATTCCGGGTAGGATAAGCATAAGTCTGATGAAGCCAAGAAACCCACACTGTTATGAGGAAATTGAGTATCTCAATTCCTGTTACAGCTAAGAGATGGAATTGCACGAGGAGTTATAGTAGGCTCTTTCCACTTAAAATAAGTGTTTTCTTATTATTCTATGAATAATTACTGTTGAACCATACTATGATAGTAACAGCTTGTCTGACTACTTTCTCTTCAGTCAGTTTTATTTGCAAAATAAATATTCAGTAGTCCTGATCTACAGGGCCAGTTCAGAAAAGAACACTTGCAGGTCTGTTAATCTTTTTTTTCTTGCTGAATCCTCCAGCATCAAAAAATTAGGTCCAAGGAGTTCTCTCCCATGCTGGGAGCTGCTATGTCACTCCTTTCCCATGGTGCATCTCTGTGTAGGAGAGACTGCACACTGTTGAAACAAGCACTGAGCTATTGCATTACCACACCAGCACACGAGAGTGCACTGTAGGGGCTGCACAGCCAAGGATGTCGCAGCCAAAAACACAAACATAACTGATATAGTAAGTCTAATTTTAGGTGCAGAAGCCTCAACAGTTTCTTTACAAATAACAAGAAAGACTTAAAACAATCTCAGTAGATATTATAAATGAGCCATGGTTTTTTGGTGTTATTTTTTATCAGTCTTGAATTTGTGTATGTAGGTACAATTTATTAAAAGAGTTACGTAATTAATTTTTTCTTCTCATGTTGTAAGATGCTTCAGTTACAATTTCCATATTTATTTGGCAGCTATCTGTGTGTTTTAATAAATTTAACTGGATTGAATTTCTTTAATTTATCTTTAATAATATCAGCAAATACTTATTTCACTGAAGATTAACACCGTCTACAAAGCAAATATCTAGTATGACACAATTTTAAAGTATTTCCTTGTGGGCTTTCTTTTAAATAGCTGTTTCTGAAAATTTTATTTCTTTTAAACTAAGAGCAGCTTTTGTATGTGCAGCATTTTGAGGTGTTAAGACATTAACACACAGGTTGCAGTATCTACATAGGCATAAATACTCTGAGTGAGCAGAATGACACCCAGCCAGAACCATGTGTAAAATGCCTGCTACAGTACTTGTCAAATCACTTATAAATAGCAAGGGATCAATTTATACAATATTAAACTAGTTATTTGCTAGCCTTGGCTTCAGAAGTATAGCTCACATTTTACCCTACTAATTGCATACATTTGATTTAACGAAATGAAATTTTGTGTGACTTGAGCTAGATGGAGGAGGACCTTGACAGCAGAGCTGTGCTTAGTATTGTAGAAGTTGACCTGCTCCTTCCTGAGCTTCCTGAAAGCACTTAAGGCATGGGGAATTTTAAAAAGTGTATATTCATAAGCATATTTCTTGGGTTGCTACTTGATTTTTCCCTTTACATCACCAATCTGAATGGACCAGGGATTGAGGTTTTTTTCTTTCTTTTAATTTGTTTAGAATTGCACTTACCTTTAGATCTGTTTGGTTTAAAGGTCACTAAATGGAGTTATAACTCCAGTAACACAGACATTGATGGTGTTGGAACACCTAAGCTTACATGCAGAAAATCCCGATGCCAGAAATGTGACATCACTAACTTCAACAAATTCTCTGGATAATGTTTTTAAAAATACAGTAATTTCACGATTATAAGCCGCACTGAGTATAAGCCGCAATTCTGGGTTTCAGTAACTTTTTGGTTTTCTGTCCATATATAAGCCGCACCTGATTATAAGCCCCATGTTACAATACAGAGTGTGATAAAAGGTATCTGTTCTATCACCATCTGTTGAGGGTGGGCACAGTGATCCTTATCTCAATGGCAGATAATCTGCTAATGGGCCATCCATTGAAACCAGGCAGGGCATTGTTCTTTATCTTTTCACACCCCATCCTTCCTCCAGGGAGTCATTGTCTGCTAATGGCCCATTGAGTCCCAGTGTGTGACTGATAAAATTACTGCATCCCATTGGAAGTTGCTCCAGCCAGGGGGAAGAGCCCAACATTTCTTACCAAGATAAAAACAGAGGCTTTGGGACACTAAGGGAGCCCCTTTCTCCACTGGATTCCAGAGGAAAACCGGATTTCTCCACATCCCCACTGGACCTCCAGAGGGAAACTGTACCTTCTGCAGGAGCACTGCTCCAGCTGAATCACATCTGTCACTGCAGGAGGATGCAGCCACCATTTAATGGGACTGCTACCAACACCCTGCCTGACGGGGTGTCAGGTTGTACTCTGACTTTGTCAGGGTTTGGAGTTTGTTTCTTTGTAGTACTGTATTTCTATTTTGATTTCCCTAGAAAAGAACTGTTATTCCTAATTTCCATATTTTTGCCTGAAAGCCCCTTGATTTCCAAATTATAATAATTTGGAGGGAGGGCTTTTACATTCTCCATTTCAAAGAGAAGCTCCTGCCTTTCTCAGCAGACACCTGTCCTCCAAACTAAAACAGCAACTTTTTGTTCTTTGTCCATATATAAGCCGCACCTGATTATAAGCCGCACTTTGGGTTCGGACCAAAATTGTGCAGCTTATAATCATGAAATTACTGTACATATGTAATTATATGTGACTTAAATTAACTAAAAAGTGGGATTATGAATAATAAGACCCTTTGGTCTTGTAGCTAGGGTCCATAGCCTGTAGAGTCAGAATCTGCCCATGTTCCCTACATGCTCTATTAGCAGTTCAAAGCGGAAAAAGTGATTCATGACAAAATTTGATTTGCTTTCAGAAGGAGTCTTAAAATTTTGGGTTCTTGTTGCAATACTAATATCAGAAACAAAATCCAGCATAACCTCCATATGTAATACAAGGTCAGTAATGATAAAATCAATTGTAGTGTTTTAGATTTATATTTCATATGATTACTTTAAAACACTTCTACTCTGCTTCCATGTGTTTGTGGAGACCTAGTTCTGTCAAAAGGGAAATGGTGATAAAATATGCATAGTGTAGTTAATCGTACAAAGATAACCCAGTACAAAAACCTCTTTAGACATTCATGCCACAGAGAACACAGTAACTTAAACCTCTCTTTAGATAATTCCTATTTTAAATCCGTGTGCTCTTAGTAAGGTAAGATTTTATAGTAGATGAATTTTTTTGTCCAAAACTTGATTTTTATTGTTATATATATTAAAAAAGCTTATTTTCTTTTTGTTAGGCTTTTTCTCCTCAGTTATAAGTGTGTATAAAGTGTCAGTTTTCTGCTATAGTAGATAGAAATTTTCTGCACTTGTAGTCTACTGCCAGTGGTGCAGCTACTGGCAGTAGATAATGTTTTAAGCATTTGCATCAGTGAGCACATTTTACAGGCACTTTGAGCTATCCTACCATGCATTTGAGGGAAACATTGTGTCTCTTTTGACCACAAATTGAATTTACTTGCAGGTCTCCATTTTATAAAATATAAAAAAAAATTCTGCCAAATTCAGTTTTGTGTTTTAAAGTCACTCTTCCTAAGATGAACTGAAAGTCATTTTGAATCAGGAAAACCCTTGGTTTTCTTAAAAAAGGGGAGGTTCAGTATGAGATATGAACCTGGGAGAGCAAGGATTGACCTGCAGAATTCTTTTTAACTTTTCAAAACTACATAGAATTTAAACCCAGAAGGTAGTAGGAATTAAAACTATTTTTATTTTGCAAGATAAATTTGTCTATTGCCCTCAGCCCATTTTTAAAATGGTATTCTTCAAATCAACTCTCTTCTACTGTCTCATTAGGTACTGTGTCATGAACTGCAAAGTTCTGGCGGATCCAGTGCTGAATGCCATTTTTCACCCTCTCCCACTAAAATTGACAAGAAACAAATATATTGAGAAAGGACTTTAAGGGTATGGGGAAGTTAATTTTGTTTTAATTTTGGAGGCTATCATGAATTGCTTCTTTTTTTTACAGGGACTCTTTTAGCTATGTGCAAGCAGCACTTACCAGATCTAAGAAACTGCAAAAATGGTAATGGTAGACTAGGGAAGAGGGAGTGGGCACACTGGAATTTTTTCAGCTTCTGAAGTATATTAAAATAGGCATATTAAAGGTGCGGTATATTTTAAAAGGCTGGTTTGTGTAGAATGTTGCAGAATGTTTTGTGGTTTTACCTATCCTTGTAAGACAAACCTCTATGCAAAATGCTGTAAGTTTTTTGCTCATGATGATTTATTATATGGAAAAAAAGCCCAATGTATTGTCCAAATTAAGTGAGATTTCAGTAAACAGTGAATAAACAAATTGCTTTCCATGTTTCTGTGTACCCTGCAATGTCTAGTCTAGTGGTGTCAGAAGTTTATGGCTCCTCTGCTTTTTCTGCTTCTTAGAGCACTAGGGGTCTTTTTAAATTCTGCCAATTCTCTATCTAGATCTGTCCTCTATCTCTCGGTGTCCTGTAGGGGTTTTGAAGTTCCATTCCTAGGAAGATATTTTTGTGTAATCCTGTATATAATTAAGATTTTTGTGTTTTTACACATGTGTAATGTCAAGCTTAACTTGCTTAAAGTTTATGGATCTGGAAAGCAGCCCAAAAATTTTAACATATCCTTCATCAGGTAGAGAAACTTTTAGATCGTACTCTTACACTCCTGAAGCTATTTAAGTCGCTTGTTTGCTGTAAAAAGGTGCATTTCTTTTCGCAAGTTCCAAATTCAAAGTTCTTTAGCTTATAGAATTAAAACTACTTCTCATTTAAGTTAAAAAAGAGGTGTGATCTATTTTTTTATGAATCAAGGTCTGTTTGTGTTTTTGCAGTACCTTCTGAAATCTTTGCAATCTTTTGTGTTCCTTGATAAATAACATCTGTATGTGAAATTCATGTGCATCATGACTTGTGATACTTTTTTGTCAAACTGAGTTTTGCAGTGTGTATTTTTAACATGAGTGCTTAAGTTTTATATTCTCAAAATGAAACTACTGGTAAAGTGGACTCCACATGGTGTTCCATTCTGTAGCAGAGAGTAGGTGTTCACCTGCTATAGTTCCTGGTTCTAATGTAAAGAGAATACGCAGAAAACAAAGGGGTCATGTCAGCAATCTGTCAGCTAACCCAGTAAACAGAAATGGAAATGTCAGCAGCTTATCTGCCAGGAGGGATGAATCACTTGTGCCCCTGTCTGGAGAGAATCAGGAAGGAGCAAGCTGATTTGCTTGACCATGTGCCCAGAGGTGCTGTCCTGGAAGTGAAACTGACTGTTGGCTAATAGCCACAGGTTAACCTATAATCTTTTCTCAGATGGTACTACAAGCAGATTAATTGTCTAAGAGAAGGAGAGGATGGTAGAATGATAAAATCCAAACATAAGTTACAGTAAGGCAGAATTCTTCATCTGTAAATATGTAAAACTGTTCTATTTGTGAAAAAAATACTGGAGTCAGACAATTTGAACTCCAAAAACATGGAATCTCATGTGCATTATAATACCGTTGAATCCAAAGAGATGTTCTATGTATGGGCTTTTAAAAAACTTCTAATTCTTGCTGTTTTATGTTTCTTGAAGATATTTTGACTGTTATTTTTTTTTTTTTAGGATTCTAGTAGTAATTCTAATAACTCCTCCTTGGGAGAGTAAAAGAAGTTGTGTAAATCATAGTAAATAGAGTGATTTTACATGGCTGTAGCTCTTATGCAGATATTCTGAGATTGGGCATTAGACTTTGCATCTTTTACAAGATTATGGTATTGAAGATAATAGTATGCAAGCCGTATTATCCCACTGCATTTTAAGAATGGAAAAAAGGAATATCTTCTGCAGGTAGTAGGTAGATGATAAACACATTGCTTCAGTATTCAGTTGGATAGTTGGTATGTGAAGCACAGTTTTCATTTGTCATTATTTAAGGTCTAAAATTGTTCCTTGAATATATTTTCAGTTGAGTCTTTTTGTCTTTTAACTGACTTTTTCATCTTCTCTTCCTGAGTGGGTATGCCAGAATGTGATGCAGGACCATGGTCCAGGCTATGATAAATAGGACTGTCTTACTGTTGGGCAAAACCATCCACATAGAATTTGCATGGAAACCCTCCATTGTATTGGAAGTGTCTCATTTACATTTACCTTTGGATACCTGTATTTTATATATTACTGGTTTTTGTTTTCTGTATCTCAGAATGTCATAAAAGCCTAGTAGAAGACTCTGCAAGGCATTTGATGTCAACACAGTTGCTTTTATCATATAAATCTGTTTTCAGAAAAAAGTGATGTTTGATGAGACTTAGTTCTTCTTAAGCTGTTTCAATGCTGATCAGTTATCTTAGCATCTCCAATTCTAAACTGCAGTCTTTATTTTCTATTCTATGATTTTACCCAGTATCAGTGTCAAAGTAAAAGCATATATTTATATGTCTGGTGGCTTTCATGCTTTGAAAATACTTTGTAGTAATAAGAGCAAAAAGAGTAGGTGGTAATTAAAACAATAAAGAAATCGCAACAATATGAAGACTGAATTTAAGATAAATATAAGGAGCAGAAAGTACATAAATGTATAGCAAGGAAATAATATTTCTTTGCTAATGGCTAGCAATTACCTTAAATTACTTTAATGCACCAAGATCAGATATTTATGTAATCAGATAATCCGTTTGTATTTTTGAGTAATATTTGTGTTTTAAATGTGCATTCACAAAGAATGGCAGTGCATACATAATTTTAAAAGCAGGTTAGTGTCCTGTGCCTACTCTATTTCCCATCCTTCATCTTGATCAGTTATTCCTTTTATGAATACTATAGTCTGCAGAAACAGAAATCTTATCTTTATAGTGTTGAGTGCTTGTCTGTAGAATGCCACATTTCGTCATGAAAATAATTTATTTGCCTTACACAGAACAAGTAACCTTTCTATGGGGAATGTCTAGAACACTTCTTTATGTAGATATACATATATTTGTGTAACACATACATTTGGATTCTGAATGCAGATGGAAGTAAAGAAAATAAGTAACAGTCTCAGCCAAAAGTCTGAAGTCCTGTAGAGGAGTTGGTAACTGGATACAGTCCTGTTTACTTCAGCAGTTGCGCTTTAACTAGAAAGCCATCCTTTGGAGCAGTGACAGGAATGGAAGTAAAGCTACTCAGTATGATTTTTTCTATATAACATATATTAAGTTCTTGAACTTTGTTTTCCAGAACATTTTTCAGGACATGAAGAAGTATAAATTACTTGGGCTCTTCAGTTTCCTTTTACAATGGGTGCTGTAATGCCCTTCGGTCCTTTGGCAGTTTTTCTTGTTTTCCTGTGATTGGTTTACAAGCTCTTTGGAACAGAAATTATTTTGATTTGTATCACCTTTCTGCTTGTAAGAAGCATCATATTCAACAACTAACAGAAAATCCATCCTTGTTAAATGGTAAAAGATGCAAATACATTAAAAAAATGCTATCAGAGGAAAACAGTAATGAGTTTGTCTCTGTAAATACTGGTGTTTGAAAGTTACCTTTTATGTGGAGTGTTTGTGTATTGCAAGATGAGTGTCTGGATTTTTAATGAATTCCATGCAATAATACACAGGTTGCTTAGTTCATCGACTCACAATTTATCTCTTACTTAAAGAATGTCCTGTGAAATCACAATTTCTGTACATGATTTATAATTTGAAAGGAATTGCCCAACCTAATCTCCTGAATTGTTTATCCCTACTATTTTTGTAGATTTTTGCATATGTTTTAGTATCTGTCTGCGGTTTGTTTTATTCTAAAAAATGTGAATACGCATTATCTGCTGTTATTTTGAGCTCTGATGTGGCTTTGTATTAAATATTAGTTAATGTGTAACTGGGTTTTTTTCACAGAAATTCAAGGAAAATAAGAGTTTGTTCTTTCACACTTGTTTAAATTTTAATTGCCTTTTCAAGTAACAAACAAGCTTCAAGCTAAGACTTGCCGATGTTGAAAACTAGGTCATCTTGTTTATGCACAAACTCTGCTTGCTGTACTGCAGAGTTATGGTCTATAAAAACATTAGAAGGGTTTTACTAGGATTAAGCAAGTCAATAAGAATTTTAGAGTATCCTTGTTACAAGTTGCCATGAAATAACCATTGTTTTTTATGAGTTATTAACCTACTGTAATCCTGGTTTTTGCTGATTGGATTTACTTTATTCATCCAGAGTATAATAGTTAATTTTTAAGGATACTCTTCACTAAAAATCTAAACCATAGAATCAGGCTGGTATTTAACCAGAACTGATCCCGTGGTTTCCATAATTTGAAATAATTTGTAGGGTACCTTTACACAGGTCACTACAAAGAGAACAGGATCATGCAACCCCACATAATCATATATGGCCATTACACAGCCATCTTTTTAGCCATGAAGTTAATTTAGAATGTGGTGATTTAAAGATGCTTCCTTCTGCCACCTCATGTTAGTCAGACAATATGCTGTCAGCCATTCTATTTGCTAAAGTGGTGCTTATACAGGCCAACAGTTTTCATCTTCACTGCAAAATCTTATATTTGACCATTAATCAGAAGTGGAGGATAAGTGTAAAATGGTGACATCACAACTACACATGAAAAAGATCTTAGTGTCAATGAGCAGCAGTGTATATGTAGTTTATAATCATTTTTAGATTTAAACTGTCACTTATTGAAATACAGTAAAAAATTTCAGGATCATATACAGTAAACTAGAGTGAACACAAAGGCATGGTGAGATTTTTGAAAAAAATTGTTCTTCTATATCTGTTCTGCTTGGTCACAGCATCATCAGTGAATGCCTCCAGTGAGTTAAAGTGCAGCCTGGTTTCCTATGAAAACCTATATGCAGTTGGGTTTTGTTTTCTCTTTGGGAATCTCTACCATTTATGGCAGTAATATTAAACATATTAAGAAAATTTTATTGCGTTTCAGGGCTTTTTATAATATCTTGGTAAATAGCACGAGATTGGAGCTTCATTTACCCCTACTAATACCCAGTCTTGTTTAGAATAAATAACACAAAGCTATATGAGAACTGAGAGAAAATTGTTAATGTTTAATTCTTCTGTATTATTTATCTCACATTCTGTAAATGACCAGAGTGCTCATGCTACTATCAGTGTTAATACAAGTTCAAGAGCCTCAGTGTTTGTCTTCAAGACTTACCTTCCTTCTGTAATTTTTGTATTTTGTATTTGTCATCTTTTTATTACTCAGAAATAGGGTAAGAATAGTTACCCTGGAACGTTACTGCAATGCTTGGTAGGCTGAGCATAATGTACACAGGAAAGGCTCTCTCTGTTTCCATGCTTCCTTCTGTTCTACTTCATATTTTCCTGTCTGCTTCTGCTTTACAGACATTAATGTATGTAAATAGATGATCTTGCACTATTTGTTTTTTATTCCCTCACTTCCTGATAGTGTGTGCATGTACTCAAAATGGTAGAATTTTAAACTCACTGGGGTGATAGAAGAGAAATGGAGAAAGTTGACTTTGTTATTTATAACATTGCTCACTTAGAAAATTTATTTTATTATTTGAGATGAAATGTGCCAAAACAACTAGGCTAAGTTGATAGACTTCTATTTTTCACCAGATGACTGGGTTTTTAACAAAACCTTTTCTTTATGAGAAGCAGCTATCTCCTTTAAAACTAAATAACTGAAAACTTGAAAGGATCCTGTTTTCCTCTGGAATTTGCCATGTTTCAATGTGAATAACACTGTATTTAGTAAATAATTATCAGTTTTGATGTCACTGCTTTCACTTTTCTTTGTACATTGGATTCTTTGACTTCACTACATGGTCTGCTATGAATTCTGAATCTTTCTCTCCCTTCCTTCTCCCACTTCATCATGAGGGAAGAAATAATATTTCCTAGTTATTTTATTCATCAGTCCTTTACAGATCAAGACATATTTTTCAAAAAAGCTTGAGGCACATTTAAGAGTACATTTAATAGCAGCTACATAACTGTCCAAGGATTAAAGCAGAATTTAACCCTTTCTAGCATTTTATTGAAGTCTAACCCATGATTGTTTTTATTACTTTTTGCACAGATCTCAGTTGCATCACTTAAGTAGTTATGCAATGCAGTCTATACTAATGCCATAAAGTGATTGTATAGGATCTCTTCATCTCATCCCTTTCAGAATTGTTAGAACAACTGTACAGATACTATTGTTCACACTAGCTCTTGTATCCTGCCACATGCTAGACTGGAATTGCAGCTACAGGTGATATGTTTTCTTGGAACAAGTAGTACAGTTCCAAAAGTAGTATTTGGTCACAGAAATCCCTTTAATGGATCTGAAGGAGGCCAACAAACTTCAAAATTAAATACAATTGTGAATAATTGATCTCAGATCATATGAGAAAGGAAATAGGTGATAACAATGGAGAGCAGCGCAGAGGATGTAGACAGGGAATAGAGGTGCCAAGATTATCATTCACTTGGGGAGAGTAATAGGTAAATTGTAGCTCGTGGAAGAAGAACACGTTTCAGTCAGCACCAGTAGAAAAACCAGAAATAACATAACTTGATCTTCAGATTCTGTTTCTGGAATTTGAATTTGGTAGGGAAGGGAAATAAACCAAACCACACAATTTAGTGAATGATTTACAGTAATTTCATGATTATAAGCCGCACCATTTTGACTAAAATTTTGCTCCCACCCTGGAAATGCGGCTTACAATCAGGAGTGGCTAATATGTGAAAAATTTTCTGAAATTTCCAACCCTGCAAGTGCCAACCAGGGTGCCGAGCCGAGCGCCTGCCAGTAAAACCCGGCATTTTGCGATTGTTACAAACTGGTTACTGTGTTGCGTAGCGGGTGCAGGCGGGCTCTGTGCCGGCAATGCAGGAGGAGGGGGGAGGCGGGGGGCTCCGTGCTGCCATCCCCGTGGCTCGAGGGGGAGGCGGGGGCTCCGTGCTGCCGTCCCCGCCGTTCGGGACAGAGGCTGGGGGCTCCATGCCGGCAGCGTGGGGGGGGGGGGGAGGCGGGGGACTCCGTGCTGCCATCCCCGCGGCCTGGGGGGAAGCGGGGGGCTCCCACCCCCACCTGCCGCCGCGGGAGCTGGGGGGGCTCCTTCCCTTCCTGCTGTCGCTGCCGTGGGTGCCGGCGGGCTCTGTCCTTGCCTGCCACCGTGGGGCAGCGCTGGGCTGGGGCAAGCGAGCCTGGCGCAGCGGCGGCTGGCCTCGAGCAGCCCTGCCGAGCTGGGCAACCCGGCCCCGTCAGCAGCCCCGTGCCCGCACGGCCTGAGCCGAGCCAGTAAACCCCGCGATCCCCCAATTCTGTTACTACTTGGCAACTTTGTTGCATGCGGGTCCTTACTGCGAACGACAGAGCGGCTTATAATCAATCAGGTGCGGCTAATTTACGGACAAAGAATGAAATGTTGCCGACACCCGGAGATGCGGCTTATAGTCAGTGTAGCTTGTAATCTGAAATCACTGTACTTAAATTTGCCCAATTTACAATCCAAGCAAATGTAATTTGCATGAACAGCACTCAAGCAACACTGTTATTTTAGTGCAATTTTAAAGACGTTTTCTTCATAGAAGGCTTATAGTTGTTCAAGTTCCTCTGAAATTACTTTTTGTGTATTTTATATAAATGTATTGCAAAGAAAATACAAGACTGTTGAATAAGCTGGGAGTTTTTTGTTTTCTGGGAAGATTTGTTTCAGATGGTTTTTGTCCTCTTTACTGTTCTGGGTGGGATATCTTCATGGTGTCTTCTTATAGCAGTTGCCTTGCTTTAGAGTCTGTTTAGATTAGTAGGTATTGTGCCACTGATCACCACCCTTTGAGACCTGCTATTCCACCAGTTCTTAATCCATCCACCATCCACCCTGCACTTTCTGAGCTTGTCTCAGAGGATATAATTGGGGACAATGTCAAAAGCCTCGCTGAAGTCCAGTTAGACAACATCCACTGCTCCCTCCTTGTCTGTCCAGTCAGTTGTCATTGTATAAGGTAATCAAGTTGGCAAAGCGTGATTTCTTTGTTGTTATCTTTTTGTAACACTGCTGAATCTTTATGAAATTTCCTGAACTGTATTTTGTATGTGTGCGTATATATAATACATGCCCATAATGAGAAAAGGCAAAGTTATAGATAACTGTAGCAATTTATTTCATTTGATACTGTCATTTTGTGAAGCCTTTGCAGAATGTAATTGTATTCAGATATCACACCAATATCAGTTAGGAGGCTACGACTACTACAAAATTATAGTAAGAATTTTAATTCAAAACTGTGTCCCATATGTAGAATTTGGATTTGCAAACAGTGCTTAATTTTAAACTGAACTGAACAAAAAACCTGGCAGTAATTCCCCTGAAAGATTAGTAGTTCAAAATCCATGTTTTAATTTCATGGCAGGCTTCCATTTCTGATGATACATTTCCCACTGAGATTAATCAATACCCCATAACTGAGACAACACCTAAAATGGAGCAGAAACAATTCAGGTGGATTGTATAAATAAATACAATATATAGATATAAATATAGATTTTTTTTCTTAGCTCAATCTGTGTCATATTTGAATTTGTAGATCTGTTGTAGTACTTTATAAAAGTGGAAGTAGGTATTCTCATCATTGACCTGGTAGGTATAAGTTTTTGCATGGGGGAAGGCAAAATTTTGATTCACCAGGCTACCAAGCTAGTCTTCCATGAAAATATTTAATGTCAGTATTAAACCAATATATATTATATTTACCCCCACCACATCCCTTTCTGCAAATCAGCTACACTGGAGATAAAAGGGGATCCAAAAGAAGTCTTCTGCTGATCATGTTCTCCCTGTGACATAGCTTTGCACCCAGGCAGATTCATTCAAGGACTCAAAAGGGTAGTATATCTGTGATGCTGTCATGTCTGTCTACTGCTAAGATTATCTTTGTCTGGGTAAACACCCAAAAGCTCTGTTTTCTCAGTCTGAAAATACATCCCAGGTGTTCATTAGATTTTTTTTTCCCTCCTGAAAAGCATTTTGGAGGGACATCATAAGCTATTGAGACATACTTTCTATTGCTATTTGTTCAGATTTTTGTCTCATTTTCTTTAGAGAAGATGGCTATTTTACTTTAGCTAACCCATAAAGATTCCAGGTTTCCTTTCCAAGAATGAAGCTAAATCCTCAAGCCTGCTGAAGAAAAATGTGAATCTTTACCACAATACTTACACTAATGATTCCCATCATGGCTCTAATAATGATGGTTTAAAATGCTATTTACCCCTCCTTTGAGTCCATTTAACTGTTTTTATTCAAACAACCTAAATACCTTTTGGTAAGACATAACCAGAGCTTTGATTTCCAGTTGTTAAAAAAGCAAAATGTTTTAGACACGTGATATCTCCATATTAGTGTATTACTTCTATCTAGTAGAAATATTCCTGTGAAAACACCTCAGATTCTTATAGCTTTGCAAATTGTCATGATCATCAGGGATGAGGAAAAGTGTCTTGATTGCACTTGGATTACTCTGTAATAAAATAGATATATATCTGTATATAAAATAGAGTCAATGTTTTACTGTTAATTTTATAAAGAGTTTCCACAATTCATGACTAGAGAGAGATTTCTATTAGAGTAAGAAAAAATAAAGGACTTGAAGTCGATAGAAGTTTGGAAGTGTCTGCCAGGGACCAACATTTCATGACACTGTTGAAGTTAATCACTAATTAAACTAGTATAATTTCATTATATTGTAGTGTGTTAATGTAACAATGTTCCACACAGAATAGAAAAAGCCATTTGCGTTTTAGAGCTGTAGTTAAACACATTTAAGTATTTTTTTTCTTCGATGCTCATAATTTTTTGCAAGTTTTATCTACCTATAAAAAAAACTTTTTATAGGGGAAACACTTCTGATGTTTGTACCATTGCAGATGCCATTTGGACTTTTCCTTTAGATTGCCACTTTCTCTGTGCCACATACAATTTAACTGGCAGCCAAAGCAGTAATGAAGTTGTTACTCAGCGCCTCATGACTGATCTTTCTTACTGGGTTTGAAAAAGAGTATTTTTTCTTTCTTTTTTCTCTCTCTTTTTTTTTTTTTTTTTTTTAAATTACAGTAATTTATTAGGCAGTTAACTTGTAATTTATACCTATATTGTTATTTGTTTGAAAGTGACCAAGTTTCCATCCTAGAGTGTCTGTCCAACTAGAATTACTACTGTGTCTTGGATAATATTCTTCTGTGGTTACTTCTTTAAGAAGTACAATGTTCATTGTGGATGTCTTCTTTACCAGGTGCTAGGTTGTATTTGTATCTCCCATTTTTCATTCAGAAAGCTTTAGGTAGTTTATATGCAAATACAAGATGTTAATTTGTCTGTTATAAATTGTATGGTTGATGATAATAAAAGTGTATTGTGACACATACCCACAAGATGGCAGATTGACTTTAGCACATGTGACCTTTAGCATTTGTTGAATATTGGGTGTGGATGTGAAGATTTTATGTTTACTGATGCCAGAAGGTCTCTGTGTGCCTGTTAAATAGGTATATTGAAAGGGGAGTGACTATGGGTGGAGTGCATAAGCACATCACCTTTGCGGAGTTTTAAGGATTAGTCAAAATCTAATCAATTACTACGTGAGAGCACTGAAGCACTCCTAATTTCTCCTGACTTTATCAAAACTATGCATTTTCTGCTATCACTTGAAAGATATTTTTTTTTCTGTTATGTCATAATTGATGGAAGAACATCTGATGTAATCTATGGCACCTGTGACAAGGTATTTCAGTGGAGGAGGGAAAAGCTGAGGATGTCGTCTACCTAGGCATTACTGAAGCCTTTGACACTATTTTCCATGGCATTCTCCCATAGAAACTGGCTGCTCTTGATCTGGATGTGTGTACTCTTCTCTGGGTAAAAAACTGGCTGGATGACTGGGTCCAGAGATTGGTGGGGAATGGAGTTAAATCCAGTTGGCTGTGGTGTTCCCCACAGGGGAGTGGTTCTGGTGTCAGTACTGTTTAATATCTCTTTTGATGATCTGGGCAAAGGGATTAAGTGCATCCTCAGTCAGCTTGCAGGTTACACCAAGTGGAATGGGTGTGTTGATCTACTTGAGAGCAGGAAGGATCTGCGGAAGGATGTGAGCAGGCTGGATTGATGGGCCAAGATCAGTTGCATGATTTTCAGCAAGGCAAAGAGCCAGGTCCTGCACTTGGGGTAGAACAACCCCAGGCAGTGCCACAGACTTGGGACAGAGTGACTGGAAATCTTTTCAGGAAGAGAAGGACCTGGGGTGTATTGACAGCAGCTGAACATGTGGCAGCTGTGCCCAGGTGGCCAAGAAGGCCAATGCCATCCTGGCCTGTATCAGCAGTAGTGTGGCCAGCAGGACCAGGACACTGACTGTACAGGGCACTGGTGAGGCCATACCTCGAATCCTGTGTTCAGTTTTGGGCCTTTCTCTCCCAGAAAGACATTGAAGTGTTGAAGTATGTCCAGAGAAGAGTCAGCCCACGTGAGTAGATCCATAAGAGATCAGGTGTCTAGTAGCTCTTGCCTACATAGGAAAATAGAGGTCCTGCCCAATTCAACAGTGCAGCCTCGGAAAACTTATGTACCATCTCTGATGGTAAATCTAAACCATAAATAAGAGAATTCTGCAGCTTGCTTTTTAGTCTTTACCTTCAAATTCACCCATTTCAGGGAACTTGTAAATACTGAAAATCCTTACTAGTCTGCATTTTTCTCCTGGGGAAAACCGGTGTGCTGGGATGATAAGAGAAAGGAGATTTTCCCACTGTGTCTTGCCTAGTGCAAGCTCAGCCTGAGGTAGGGGCATGCAGCCACATCTGAGAGCTGTGAGGGGCTGGCTAATGTATGCATGACCTGAGGTATAGGCTAGATATCTGGGATAAGGAGGAAATACTCTGCTCCCATTTAATTTAGGCTGTCCCCTTCCTTTAACGGGATGCATTTCATCTGCTTGTTTCATTATTTATAATGTTTACTGCTTCCCTTCACTGTGTGGTGTTGTGCTGGTACTTAAGCCAGTTTGTCTGTGATTTTTCGTCAGCTGATGTTTAGAGTCAGTACCAAAACCTGCAAATTGCTGCAAGCTGGACATTGTTAAGAGCAGGCAAGCAGTTTATAACAGTCTGTGTGCGTTTTCAATGGAATAAAAGCAGTGTGTGTTAACAGTTGCAGCACATTTTAAATTCTGTTTCTGTAATGTCGGCATTTTCAGCTTTTGGTCATAAAGCATCTTTTTTTATGATTTTGTGACTAAAATTGTATTTTGAAGAGTGTGAAGCATGTTAATTCATGTAGATTTTCAAGCCACTTTGTTTTATTGATTCATTTTCATAAGTCCTTATTAATAAATCTGGAACTTTCTTCAGATTTTATGTTTTGAAAACTGTTGTCATTTTCTTTGGTTTCTGTTTGAATCAGGCTATTCAGAAATGTGCTATATATGCATTCAGCAGCAGCAAAACAAAGCTTTGCATTCTGGCTCATTGCCTCCATTGCAGGGGCAGACAGGTGGTGATGTCTTGTCACCATGACTACATACAGCCCTTAGGGAGGGCTCTTGTAAAATGATAGTAATTCCTGAATGGGGGAAGGGCATGAAAATATTCTCCTCCTAGCTGTGGGTTCTTTTGTATGGGTTACATATGATTACATGCCTACCCTGTCTACACTATTATGTGTGTGCGTGCTCCCTGAAATGCAGGAAGGGGAAAGAATCGATCACTGCAGACAGTGTGATAGAGGCTGCTTGCTTTTGCCATTTAAAATCTCTAGTGGATTGGAAAGGCAAGAGAACAATCGCAGTTGCACTGCCTGAGCTTTTGCATCGTATTGACCAAAGGTTTTCCCTGAGTCATGCACTTCAGAAGGTATACCTGTATACTGAGGTGAAAACATATTGATACAGCAGTGGTTTAAGACACTGGTCTGAATAAGAAGGGAGAACTCTGTGGCTATGATCACTTTTAGCAGCAGAAAGTAGACACACACATGGTGGGAAATGGTAATGCGAATAAATTGGAAAAGTCCTTAATCTCAGTCTTCCCTCAGGATATCCCAGCAATTTAGGTGAGTAGAAATACAAAGTTGGGCTTTGCTTAGGACACACAAACCTTGGCTTGTGGAAGAGGTC
Organism: Catharus ustulatus; assembly: GCF_009819885.2. Classification (NCBI taxonomy): domain Eukaryota; kingdom Metazoa; phylum Chordata; class Aves; order Passeriformes; family Turdidae; genus Catharus; species Catharus ustulatus. The sequence continues at coordinate 20,602,275 of NC_046227.1, read as the reverse complement.
TTATGGCATTTTCAGTGATGAAATATAGTTTCACCTTGTCATGTCATAGCAAAAAAATGTGATTGAATCTTCTTTGGCTTCACATTCAAGTAGGTCATAAAAGTGTCACTTAGTGAATTACCAGTATTTTCTTTCCACATGCTTTGTGGCCTGACCTGGAGTGGCCTCATTTAAACTTCTGCAATCTGCCAAGACCACAGCTGGAGTTGGAGTTGCTGCAGGATACTTGTCTTTCAATTCCATTCCTCCTTTGCAGCAGTGTGAGTAAACACCTCCTGTAGCATACAGGAGGAAGTGAAGTGCTTGAGTAAGGAGTGGGAAACTTGAGAGGTATGTAAGAGAGTTACCATAACCTCAAAAAAGGTAAAGGACTGTCAGACTTGAAGGGTACAGAACAAGGTAAATGAAAGCTGGGAATTTTTGTGGTTTACATGAGTGAAATTTTTTATTTAGGGCCATGCAGCTGTCACTCTGTATGTCTGCCTAGTGAAGATGGGTTGTGGAAAAGAATTTGTTATCTCTGATATTATTAATATTATTCAGTGTTGGAGTTTTCAGCATAAAGTTCAGCCAGGAATGTTGTACACAGGCAACAGGAAGATGTCCCTGTTTCAAATTAATGTAAGCTGACATAAAGAAGGAGAATATAGTGCTCTGGGAGAGTATAGATGGAAAGAAATCCTACCTTTTTAATAGGGAATTAATTAGAGTGATTTGGCTAAATGGAAGAAAGGACTCCAACTAGTACTTCCTTGAAGTGTCTAAGTCCCCTTATTAAATGAGAGTTATTATCTGCATCTCAGTTTCCCAAGGGGAGCAGCTCTGTGTATTTTCAGTGCTGTGGAGCAGTGTGGGAGCAGTGGTGAGCTACAGAGAACAATTGGTCTCCTTTGTACTTCATCTTCAGATGAAGCATTTCCTTCACTTTGCTGTTTGTTCCTAATGATTAAGAAAAAAAAGCAGTGACCTAGAAAATATAGGAATATCATTTTATTGTAAAATATTTACAGTCTCTAGCTTCAGCTAGACAAATTCTGCAGAATGTGGATTGGGAACAGCCAAGCCAGTAAACAGCATTGACAGTTACATATTTTAATCTGAAGCAAAACAAAGAACTTTTTTATTCTTGTATATATGAACAGTCTGAAAAATAGAAATAGAATTGTTAAGACAAGAAATACAGGCTCACAAAATCAGTTTGAGAATTTACTACCCAGCCATCAAATAGCTCTACCTGTTTCATTAACAGCACAAATCACCTAAATGAAAAAACATTTTATACTATGGACAAGTACTCTGGGATTAACAAAACAATAGAGGGCTTTGTATTTGTTACCTACTAAGTTTTATGGGTTGTTTTTCATGATAATCATGAAGACATACAAGGTGTCTGTGTCAGAGACTCAGATCACAATATGAAGATAGGCTGATCGGGCTGATCTAGGAGCTGAGAGTTCCCCTATAGGACTTCCCAATAGAGGCCAAGTACCCCTTACAACTATTTGCACTCAGTATATATTTCTATGCATATGGACAGCAAGCAGGATCTTGCTTCATGTCCCCATGTGGAGCTCTTGAAATTCTGCTGTGTGTGCGGAGCCCAGAAGGCATGATAGAGGATGCAGGTAATTTAAGTACCACTGATGCCTATTGCATGGCCTGGATGCACCAGGTAATTTATTCTCATTCTTTGCTAAAAGAAGAAAAAAAGAAAGCTAAATGGAGCAGTTATAGATTTTTAAGACTGAAACATATAATTGAAAATACACATCTAAAGTAGATTCTAGGTTAAAATGTTGCACTATGAAGGTAACAGTAAAATAAAAATCATTGCTTGTCCTAATTTCTGAACAAACTCTGCAACACATGAATTAAGGATGTGCCTGGTGCAGATGGGAGATGTTAGTAACATCCTTTCTACACAGCACACATTCATGGAAGTAGCATATGCTCTGCCACTTTTGTCTTGTCACTTTCAGAGTTTGGAAAGAATGTGCTGTTCCCTGGACTTGCAGTAACAAAATCCCATCCAAAGAATAAATGATACCTATGATACGTGTCCTATGTGTTAGGATCTGACTATATGTTAAACTATTATCCCTTTGACCTTCTGTATATTTTTGTGTTTATGTATTTCCTTTAATGTTTCTAAGTTGAGAGAATTTGTACAACTTTCGCATTGCATGCTTTCACACGCTTCTCAGATCTTTCTCTGCATATTTGCGTGAAGAGGTAAGATAAGGCCTTTGATATTCCACAGAGGTAAAATCTGTTATTTTTTTCTGGGTCAATCAATTTCCTTCCTTAGATCAGAGCTGGGATCTCTGAAGTGTATACCAGGACTGAGCTTCCTGCAGTCATGAAATTAGACCCATCACTGTCATCCCCCTGAAACAGCAACAAGAGGAAAAATTGAAGAAGTGTAAATTTTTGTGGCTGTTCAATTCAGTCAATCAGGTCCAAATCTCTGGGAAAGAAATTCATAATGCAGCTTACAGTGTTTGTGTGACATAATTTCAAAACCTGTGCATGTTATCTTTGAATATAGCTGCCGTTATATGATATGTTGTTAAACTGCTTCTTTTGGTTTGCTGGATGTGATATCACTGCATTAGGCTGAGGGAAAAATGGCATGACCCACTTTGATGCAGGATGACTGATATCACTCATTAAAACTGTATTTGCTTGTATTTCGCTATAAGCATGTACCTGGGGCTATGCCTTCTGTAAGCAAAGCAAAACACTTCTATATCAGGAAAATGGTGAGGTAGTGTTTGTGATCCATGTACAGACCACTAGGGTTTTAGAATAAAGAGTAAATATCCCCGTGATACTGAAATTCCTATTATAGAAAAAACAGTAATGCTATGTAAGGTCTGGTAAGTGCTTTTTACATTTTTTATGCGTGTTTCCTATAAAAAACAATGAATACTTCTAGGGGTGATAGTGTTTTCCCTGTTACCCTTTAATGTAGGTTATGAGAAAAAAAAAAAAACATTAAGTGGCTTTTATTATACAGGAAATGTACTTGAAGTGTGGAATGCTTGGGAACGAATGCCTGCTTTACTGCTATAAATTGTTCATGATATGTCTTTTCATATATGCATCAAACATAGCACTTGCTGCAGAGATGCATGTGATTTGTCTTCTCTCCTGAGAGATGGTAATTGGCTTCAGTTTACTTAGGCTACTGCAGTACAATTTATTCTCTTAGTTTAGCCAAGCCTCATGTTGCAGTATGTTTTCTTCTGTGAGAGTGAGGTATTTAATTTGTAAAGTGGTGCAGAAGATGTGTTACATTACAAAGATGAAGCACATCCCTGCTCTATAGTGTTTAGTGGAAACAGATTACAGCACTTCACCATCCTCCTTTACCTTATCTTGCTTTATTATTAAATTGTATGTGAATTAATAATGATCTTTTAGAAAACATCCATTGTAACAAGCTCAGTAATTTGAACACATGACTAATGAACTCTGCTTGCTATTTGCTTTCTCTGCTTATAATTAAGTATTTCTGTGGTTTTGAGCTTCACTCTCATGGTGTTATTTGTCTTTTGCAAGGCTTATCTTTTTCTGGATAGCCAAAGATTCTTCAAAATGGTAAAAATTAGAAATAATACAAACTTATTTAAGTGTAAGATTTTGTTTAGTCCAGTATCTTTCCTGCTCAGATTTCTTCATGTTTTTTCCATTTTATCTATCTAAATGAGGGACTAAAGAGATGAACATAAAAATAACAACAACTGACACTTCAAGAGAGTTAAACTCTGAAATGTAAAAATCTCCACACAATTGTGACATTTAATGTAGCAATAATAATAATATATTGTGTCAGTCATATACTAGTGATGAACCCTCTGGGTAAGGACTTTCCCGATTTTTTAATTCCCGTGGTGATTTCACCTTCCAAAGGATTTAATTTTTTTTTCAATAAACTACAGTATGCAGTTTTTAATGGACTAAGAAATGCTGAGCACTCACCATTTCCTTTAATTTTTAAATGAATTTCACAATAAATACATTTGACTGCTCAGGATCCTAACTTCTCATAATGGCAGTCCTGCTTGTCTTTATTGTGGCCAGTCTGCTTCTTGGAGGAAATGGTTGGAGGTTTTTCCACCACATACTGATCTTTCCTCCTTTGTTAAAATTACTTCAGTGCTGAATTAGCTCCAGTTAATTCTACAAACTCGTTACTCTTTTATGACTGTGCACATGGTAGTGCTGCTGCGTTAGCTCATGTGAAGCACTGGGACTTCTGGGAACACTGGCTTGGGAACAGCATTAAGCTGTGCTGCCCTATGAATTAATTTGTAATGTACTGAACAGGAATATGTCTTCTTTCTGGGCATCCATGTGGAAATTTTTTCATCTGAAAACTCATTAAGGAAAAGTACCAAGTAATGAACTTACAGTAGGAGAGTGACTTAGCTCTACTGTCAGCATTACTAATGCTCCCTTTCTGGCAATACGTGACAGATAAGAAAATTAATACAGAGTGGAAGGCATTTTGTCTGTGGTTGGACATGTTGAAAATTCACCTGGGCATGGATCAGTAAAATCATACAGTGAGAATTTTAGGAGATAATAAAATAAGGAATCCTCCTTTGCTGACTAGAAAGAGAGGAGGACTAACAGTGGGGAAGGACTACAACCACAATATGGTAGTAATATAAAACTATGCTCAACTGGAATAGCCATCACTACTGGCTTGCCTAGTAGCATGTGGAGAGTTCTTTCAAGTGGCATTTCCATTCAAATGCATTGGAAGCATAGGAGTGGAATAATGTCACATTTAAATTATACAAATTCAACTGATTTCTGTGTGAAAAAGAATAGGTAGGAAGGAAGAAGTTGTTCACAGACACAGCAAAAGGGTAATTAGGAGGCTATACATGCCCTCAAAGTGAGCCTATTTACAGACCAGATTGAACCAAGACCAGCCATTTCTGCTAGTCCACACCAAAAGTGTTGACAGTGGTTTTGCACATACAGTGCTTGGTAGTGAAGATGGATGCAATAACCTCACTCTTACAAAGCACTGTAAGAGACTCCAGGTTCCTGAAAATGAATAATGAACTTCCATTCCTCATCAGAACACTTGCCATCCTGTTCACAGAGCAAAAGTTCTGCAGATTTTTGGTGCTGATTTGAACAGGTGATATGAAAAGATAAGAGTAAAATGAAATTGTTAGATTGAAGTCAGGAACCAAAGAAGCAGAAGAGCTTCAAAAGTCTCTAGAAGTAAACTGAATCATTTATAAGGTTAGATGAGTTAGTCAGAGAGCAGTGGAATAAATAATGTATGTAACTTTGACTTCAAGGATGTACATATTGGCATTAACACTAGTTAGAGGATTCTCTCATTTAGGCCTGAAGGTGAGGTGCTTGTATGTATGCCCAGACAGCTAGGGAAGAACATGTCTTGAGCTTTAACCTGTATTCTAAGAAGGCCAGAGACCATCTCCAGGATCAAAGGGTATGAGCAGGCTAAACAATTCTGCATGTTCTTAGCAAGGCATTTTTCTGGTGTAGGGAAAGCCAGTCATATAAGCACATAGCTGGGTAAGCACACCATGTGATGAGTGAGCAACTGACTCACATTGGGTGCAAAGCTTTGTAATGAATGGATGACGTAAGGCTGGAGATGTGTCACTGGGGTTCCACAGGGCTCCATCTTAGGTCCTTTCTCTTCAACATCTTCATGGAGGACTTGGATACAGGACTGGAAGGAATATTAAGCAAGTTCACAGATGATGCAAAAGTGGGAGGAGCTGTTGACTCCCTCAAAGGCAGGGAGGCCCTGCAGAGAGACCTCAACAAATTAAAGGCTGGACAATCACCAACCATATAAAGTTCAGCAAGGGGAAGTGCCAGGTTCTGCAGCTGGGATTGGGCAACCCTGAATGTACAGACAGACTGGGGAATGAGGTGCTGGAGAGCAGTGCCACAGAGAGGGACTGCAAATCAGCAGTGCCCTGGCAGCCAGGAGGATCAACCATGTCCTGGTGGGATCAGGTACAATATGGCTTCCTTATTGCATGCTAGTCCAACTCCGAAACAGCTGCAGCAACTGCTGATGCTCAGTGTATTAGAGATTTTGATAGACTTTAGTGTTAAAATTTTCCATCAGTTATTTCTTGGTTATATGAGCAATTTAATATTCAGCCAAAATATGGTTAATATGGCATAATATCCACAGAATAAGGAACATTGGAAACATGCCAGTGAGAAAACTCCCAAATATTCTAGTTACTGTTAATTTTGAAATATAATAATACATTTTATATTTAATAATGTGATAATGTGGTGTTTCAATGTCCTGAATCTTTCTGCCCTTGAACAACTTAATGACATCCATATTGAGTCAATTTGTGTTACTGCTTAACATCCAGATATTTGGTTATGAACACTACTTGTCACAGCTCAACATCAGTGTTATATCTTACTTGTGAGATCAGATGAGATGGCATTTAATAATTTTGAGAATTACTGGAGTAAAAAAACCCCTATGCAACTAAAAGCAACTTTTATCTGTTTACAATGAGCCCCTTAGCTAAATGTTAAATGGGACCAAACAAAAAAACTTCATTGGAAAATTTGTTTGCATATTCAAGACTCATAAAACATAGGCAGCTTTGGCAGGAGTACTGAGCAGTGCCTTTATAGCTGAGAAGGGCTTTTTGAGGGTTGAGAGGACATTTTGGGGGTAGAATTGTGTAGGTGTCTTTATTTCCAGACAATATGCTGGTAATAAAAAAGTAGAATTAAATGGAGTTTGCTCATAGTTCTCAGATTATTTTTAAAATAATTATTTTACATAGAAGTTAAAATGTGAAGAATAACGTGCTTAACTCTAGGGAAAAAGAAAGCAATTCTTATTTGCACTGAAGTCAGTTTTTATCGTGCTTTAACCAATAGAAGGTCAGAGAGAAAACAAACACAATTTAAAAAAAAAGAAATCTTTATTTTTTGGCTCATATGTAATATTGTTTGCGTTGTTTATGATAATAACAATTTCCTGCATGCATTTCACCAACACATTACAAGTCAAAAGCATTTGTAAAAGAAAGATTCTACATTTAATGTTAGCTTGTGTATGAAACACAAAATGTCCTGATGTCCTCAATTATACAAATGTGCCATTTTCTTCTTGGGAAACATTTTATTTGTACAAGCCTAGTGCACTGTGATTCAAAAAAGAGTAAGAGTAGACTATGTAAACAGACACAGCAAGATAGCAAGGATTTAATCAACTATGAGACTATCTTAGAACTTCTGATGCAAATAGTGCTAGAAATTCGCACATTCCCCTAATGCTTTCCTTGCTATGTCCTGTAACTATTTGGAAACAAGCTGGGTTCCAGATTTACACAATTTACTTCACATTGGAATATATGCAAATATATTATTAAAACAAGATATTTTACAAATACTCACTTTTTTTTCTCATAGTGTGATGATGCCAGTTTGGAATTGCTGTGGTTAGAAAATAAGCCAAGTGAATGAGGAAAGAAATATAAGAAACAGTGATCTAAACTTGAAGACACTTTTCTTATATACAACTGTTGCCAAATGGTATTTCTTTACATTATTTATATATGCTAACCACATTGTCAAAAGGTTTAACAGTTTGCAATATGGTCTGTACAGTCTGATTCTACACCATATAGCAGCCACTTCAAATTAAAAATGCAAAACTAAAAAAGCTCATAAATAGCTGCAAACTATTGCTTAATGATTTGAAAGAATGAGGTCTGGTTGGACAACTTGATTCACTTCATCACTGACACATGGCTTCCTATAGTGGAGACTGTGGACAGTGGAAGGAGCAAGGTACAGCAGCAAAAGCATCGACATGCATCAGTGATACTCTCCTAACTATGACACAGAATACAACGTCCTGTTGAGCTCTTGCAAATTAACCATACTGTGGGTGCATATCTGATGCAATTCAATGCTGCAAAGCCATTTAACTCTATGCTCAAATATGCACAACAGTATACTGTTAATATTTACATGGAAAAGGGTATTTTATGGATTCACTGGATGTTGGAGATAATGAGAGAAGACAGTAAACAAAGAATAGCCCAGGAAAAAAAAAAAAAAGAGCTGTTAAAAATAAAACAAAAGAACTCCCAGATATATTTTGGTGAAGCTATTTTTCCAGTGCAGAAACTGCACAATATTTTTTGAGCTGTAAATATTTTAACATAAACAAGAACTTGTTCATGTTTAATCATTCACATAAAAATAAGTCATTGCAGATTCCTGTAAATTAGAGGAGACTCTCCAGGCACATTAATCTGGATGCACATAATCTGGATGCAACCATACAAGTAGTTAGAATACTTCAAATTTAAGAGCAACCCTAAACATGGAAGTTCTTAAAATCTTCAGCTTTGTGCAATGTCATATTTTGATTTATGCATGATTGACAAGTGCAGCATGTCTATGCAAATCACTCCTATCTGTACATTATAGAGAATCTGAGAGTAGAACTCCTGGTCCTCATACCTCTTTCCCCAACATAAAACCTATTACAAAAATAGTCACATATAATAGTAAACAACCTGTGAATTAAAAAATGATAAATACACTAATACAGTTTTTGTAAAAATATGACAAATGTGGCAGTTGCATTACAAACAGTGAAGAGAATTACTGTTCTACATGTTGTGGAAATAAAGTATCCTTTTGTACTCATTTCATGCTCCATCTTCTCTATGGAGCCACCTTTTCACTTTTCTTAGCAGTGTCAGCTGTAGTGAAAACAGTAACCTCTTGTCAAGTTTTTACCCTGATTAACAGAGTCACAGTCTGATGATGGAGGTTCACTGTTTTTTTATAGGCACTGACCTTAAGTATATATGTAATGTATATATATGCACACACACGCGCGCGCACACACACATATATCTGTAAAAACTGTCAGTTTGGCATAAATCTCCGGCAGGAGTCCGGTTGATGATTCATTCTCAAAGACTGTAAACAAGTTGTCCCCTTAACAAAATTCTTAGATCATTATTTTTTATTTTCCCTGATGTCTTTACCTTTGTAGTTCTTTTCTGCTTTATCTTTTTCATATTTTTCTTTCTCTGGCTTTGTTACACTGTCGTAAGAGGGTGGGGAAGTTGTAGAAGAACTCTCATCTGTTTTTTCTGGAGTGGAGTTCCCTTTTAGTTTATCAATAGTTATCTCTTTTATAATGTGTCCATCTCCTTCTTTGTTTTTATTTCTATTATATATACTAGACACCTGTTTAACTTTTACCCTTAAAAGGTGACGTCTGTAAGCACGCTGAATGATGACAGCAGACACCTCCTCTTGCTTTCGTTTCAGTGTGGTTGTAATTGGTTCATAGGACACTTTAGAAGGGTTGGCTGCCATAAACCGATCTTCCATCTGTATTCTGAGGGCGTCCATCTCCCCACTTTCCCCCAGTACACGCTTTGTGAAAGCAAACAAGATGTCAAGGCAGTGAATTCTGTCACCGCTCACCATGGGCAGGTCCATTGCAATAAGCTGGACTTTGTTTGGTTTCGCTATGAGAAGAGGTGGATCTAATGAAGACGCAAAATCTGATAATTTACTATATTCTATGAATTGTGTTGCATCGGGATCAAACTTCTCCCAAACCTCATAGAACATCTCAAAGTCATCCTCGCTCAAGGGTTCAGCGCTTTCTTCGGTAGCAACGCTGAAGTTCTCCAAAATCACAGCAATGTACATGTTCACCACTACCAGAAAGGATATGATAATGTAGCTGACAAAGAAGAAAATCCCAACAGAAGGGTTGCCACAGTCACCTTTCACAGAGCTCCCTGGATGATCTTTATGGGGGTCACAGTCTGGCTCCCCACTGTTCAGAATTGGGGCGAGCAAACCGTCCCAGCCAGCGGACGTGGTGATCTGAAACAGGCAGATCATGCTGTTGCCAAAAGTTTCAAAGTTGAACATGTCATCAATCCCAACTTCCCTCTTGACATAGGCAAAGTTGGACATGCCAAATATTGCGTAGATGAACATGACCAGGAAGAGCAGCAGCCCAATGTTGAACAGAGCAGGCAGAGACATCATCAAAGCGAAAAGCAGAGTGCGGATTCCCTTAGCGCCTTTAATGAGGCGCAGGATTCGACCGATTCTGGCAAGCCGGATGACTCTGAATAGTGTGGGAGATACAAAGTACTTCTCAATCATCTCAGCTAAGAACATACCTAGAAAAAAACAAGTGAATAATTAAAATAAAATTTTAAATTAATTAATTATGTATAGAAAAATTTATTTATTGCTATCTCCAAAATAATCAGTATAGAGATTCTATGTTATAGCAAAAAATTATACCAGTTATTACATTTCATTGAACGCTGTTAATAAGGTGAAAGCATATCTCTTTATGTTGAAATGCTATCCTGGAGAAGGTAAATAAGTAAAATAAAGTAGGTAGTTCCTGTCAAAGCTTTCAGTAGTTCTTAAAATGGTTGGGAAAGGGATGATTATGTCTTAGATACAGCCAATTCTTGAAGCTGAGCCTAAAACCACTGTCTTTTATGAAGGATGATATTGACTTAATTTCTGCAAGTCAGAGATTTCTTTACCAGATCTACGTTTTATCAGCACAATCTTTCTCAGATGTATCACTTATTTGCACCTTGGGTAGTCACTAGCTTTTAACTGACAAATCTTACCTAGCAGAAGTAAAAAATATCTCACCCATTTAATATAATTTTCAGTTTTAGTACTGGAAGTAAATCTGTGGTTAGTTTGCATATACCACTAAACCTTCCTCTTTGGATTTGTACACATTAATCTAATGTGCCAAACAGTTCCATTATGGCTTTTGATGTGGAAAATGACAGTGAATCTAAGGGGAGAGATAAAAACCTCATATGCAACATTGCATATATTATATGCTAGATAGTATGAAGATCTGAATCAACAAGTAAGTCATCTAGGAAAAAGGAAATTCTACTATCAGTATCAACACTTGAAACAAATGTTTCCTATTTCTTCCACTAGCTCTTTCTTGAAAGGCAATTGCTCTTACCTACTATGGAAAGAATCACAACCACAAAATCAAAAATATTCCAGCCTACAGTGAAGTAGTAATGGCGAAGTGAAATCAATTTCAGTACAAATTCTCCAGTGAAAAGGACAATGAACACCAGGTTAATCCGGGATAAAATTGTTTCCATTTCTTTACTCTGATCATCCGTTTCTACCATCATTGTGACCATGTTAAGGCAGATGAGAATCATGATGCTGATGTCAAATACTTGTTTGGTTACAAAATCAAAGATCATGCCTTGGAATTTGTTCTGCAAACACAAAGATGGAATACAGTTTATACAGTAAAAATATTTGTCTTTTAAAGTGCCAAATGAGACAAGAGCTCCCTTCAATGTTTAGGAGTGCAGAGCAAGACTCATTCACAATACAGGCATTAATATAAGCCCAATACATGCTGATTTATATCTCATCCTGTTAGAGTGCATCAAGAAGTTCACCACTGTTGACTAAAGAGAGAAGAAGGGAAACAGTGCAACAATAAGAGCAATAACAATTAAAATTAATATATTAATTAATATTAATATTAATATTAATATATATTCTTATATATAATTAATATTAATATTAATATATTATTGGGGTAAAAAAGGTGCCAGCAAGGGCACTAGCCAAATAGAAACTAATTTTCTTATCTTTATTCTTCGATAGTTTTAGAATGCTAACCCTCTTTCTTCCTTAAACTAATTATGCTTGGTGAGATCATTGTGCTGCTGAAGATACATGTCTCAAACACACCATGACAGTAATATCCTAGTGTTTCTTTAGTACTTAGCTCAGTGTTTTGTGCCATATGTCTCTCCTTAGAAAGTCTATTTTTAACCACTTGGTGCATAAGGTGCAACAAGTATTTTATTTTTTTAAACAGTGTAGGAGTTCAGTAAATTACAAGAGTAATGTCTTATCTTAGAGACAAATTTATCCTAGTCTATGCTTTACTCCCTAGGACATTCTTTTATTCAGTAAGATTTTCTGCATTTGTCCTTCCCATTGGGTTGTCAGGGCTCCTTGCTGTCTTCAGCAGCAAGGGCCAGTGAATCCCCAATTCCTAAATTTCTCTGTGAGGAGAAAAAACAGAAAATGAAGTTTATCCCTGGTAACAAGAACCAATAAATGATACAATTAAGTGTGATTTTCCAGGACTTAGGAAGGGAATTTTGAAAATTATCATATTAACATTATTAAATAACTGTGTTCATACTTCAGTGTGTATGTTTTTAAACAAAATATGAATGATCTAATCTGGTGGATTCAAAAGGGGACAATTTTTACCTTACAAGAAAATTAATGGAAAAAATATTTTCTTGACAGACCTATAACCTTATCTTGTAGACAACATTATATTCCCAAATAAGCATTTAATATTAGGGGTGTAAAAATCAAATCACTCGTACCACTGGCCTAGGTATAGGTTTCTGTGGCTTTTTGGATCCCAGTTTTTTCATTGCATTATAATATTTCTTCTGTTCTTCTGTCATAAATATATCCTGACCTCCAAAGTAAAGAAATAATATCAAAATTAATTAGTATCATGTCCACACATAAAGCATTTACCTACAGTATGTCTCTCTGCAATACGATATTAAAATTAATTTTTATAAAAAGGGAAGGGTTTTTTCAGGTGTTTATTATGTGGATGCTCATATACATTCCTAATACACAGGAAAAACCATTGCTAGTGCCTTGTCAGCTTGACAGTTGAGTTTTTCCAATGTCATCATGCTCATTTGCTGAAATGTCTAAAAGTTCTTGCTGTACTGATGCTGTTCAATAACTTGCTGATTAGGATATGTTTATTGAATAGGAGCACCACTAGTGCCTTATATGTCCTATCTTCTGTGCAGATTTTTAGGATTACAGCTGGACAGGTCTCAAAGAGGCATAACTTTGAGGCACAAGTTGTGTTAGGAGAGTGTATTAGTATCTAATCCGTGGGTTTTCAATGGCAACCCCCCCACTTTGATGTAAAATTAAGAAAAGTAATTCATGTCATGCCTTAGCAAATTAAAACACCACTGGAACTTGACAAACTCCAATCAGCCTTTGTTTGCAGGTGCAGATGCTGCCAGTCAGATGTGCAATTGACTGACTGATTTCCAGTTTAAGTAAATTGTGCCTATTGATGAATCTGTGCTAAGTCAGATGGAAGCACAATGTCAACGTCACCATCTGCTAAATTGGCTACCACAGCCTGAAGCATCACACAATTGATAGTAACCCCAGACATGTTTATGACTCTTTTAGGAAGCTAAAGAATATTTGCACAAGGGAAAATTTCTGTAGTTCACAGTTTTCTTTTACCAGAGAGTCTGTTTGATATTGCTCTTTTTTAATTGGTGATTGGAAAAAAGCAAATCATATGAAACTGCTTTTTCACAGCACACAAAAATTCAGAATGACCCTGACATTTGAAAACTAAAAACTCAAGGCTTCAAAGTATTTTAAATGTGATTATTTGGGTTTTAAAAAATATTTTAAAGTTCTTAAAACTGAAATGTATGTATTATCAATATAATTATTTTAAACATACTTGTACGTCAAAAGTATACAGAAAGAAACCACCATTTCCTGTATATCTTTGATTGATTTATTTCTGATAAGAAATTATAGTTTGTATTTGTGTCTAATGAATTAATCTCATTTCTCATAAAAGTATTAGGAAAAATAAGCCTTTATGTACACATTTTTACTTTTATCTATAAGCCTATTCATATGAGGTCTATTTGACTTACTCTTAACTTACTGTTTAATCAGTTTGCAGATCCATTATTCATTGTATGAACACAATGCCATATTGTGTCTTCATTAAATGTCAAGAGTTTGTAAGTTACAATTAATGTACCTTAATTTATCTTAATTCTTTAGAGTCAATTGAAAAAGGAATTATTTCATGCCAGATAATATTGCACTTAATCAAACCAATAATTCATGTTCACTTTTCATGTCTTTATTTTAACTGTTTACTCAATTTGAAAATTACTATGAACCAACTTTTCACTTGTCAAAATGCTAGAAATGCAAAGTTCAGAATCACCTCCACAGATTTTAGCATAGATTATTATTTTAAAAGAGAAACTTTATTTAAGGTCTTGAAATTACTTTTGATTTTCATTAGTCTTACAGAAATAACTTATTAATTAATTATAACTAGTAATTAATACTAATATGAAAATGTTCAAAATACTTATCTTCTTTTTTTGTTGGTTGAAGTTGTCTATAATAACACCAATGAAAAGGTTCAAGGTAAAAAATGATCCGAATATGATGAAAATGACAAAATAAAGATACATATACAAGTTGTCCTCGTACTTAGGTTGATCTTTTACCTAGAAAATATAAAAAAAATTATAACCCATGAGAATACTGGATGTAAAAAACAATACATATAATTTAGATTTAGGTGTATGCCATCTCAGATAGAAAAGCTATGAACAGCACTAATTTATTACAAAGATCCAACTCATCCATTCCCATCCATATCTGGAGAACTAGAAGCTGACATAAGTATTGCTCATGTGGAATTTTTAAGTGAATGTGCTCACAGATATGTTTGTGTATGTATGTTGTATGTATATATGTATATAAAATTCCTCATATAGAAGAAAGAAGCAATGTGGGATGCAGAGCACTCATTATTATTTAAAATTTTAATAGCAGAAATCTAAATATTTTATATTGTGTTCAGTATATTATCATGCAACGGAATCAATAAATATTACTCTCACCTAAATCTCCCTGGTACTCTTTTGGTCTTGTATGAGCAAACTTATATTCAACTAGGAACAGATGCTTTCAATAAGTTTCTAGTGGATATATGTTTTGTGAAATACATTAAATTGAGGAAGTTTCAAAGGAGGATTTTGTTACTGTCTCGATTTTTCTGGATGCCACATCCCAACATCTGCACCTCTACAGCCCAACAAGCTGGAGTGTAGAAATACTAAAGATAATGAAACAGGATATTTCACTCTGGGAGACAGTATCATAAACAGGACTATTTGTGTAAGTTAAACAGAGTATTAGTTTTGTAGCCAAAATAAAATTCTAATCCCCAGAAAGCATAACAGGTTATCTTCAAACTTAAAATCTAATTTCACTTAAGTATTCAGATAACATAGGTGCTCAACCTAAGGAAACAATGAAATGCACAGTTACAAATCATAAAACCTGATGAATGTATTTCATATTTAATAACTGCATAATATAATCCTAAATTAATTCATACTTATGTTTACCAAAAATTTGTCAAAAACATCTTCTTTGTTCTATTACATTAACATTATCCTTAAAAAAAATTTAAAAAAACCCAAACAAACCAAAACTAATAGTTAATTTAGCTTTTTTGGCTAAACAGAAGTGGGGTTAATTTTTTCCAGTAAAAATTATGAGATTCAAGAAAATATGTATTGATGCTGATTATAATTCTTTGTTATATGTTTAGCTGTTTTAGTGTGTGTGTAGCTGTTCAAATTCTGTACTCTTTATCAGAAAATAATCAACAGATGACCTTTGAAAGGTTTACACTTACGTCTCGTGAATCAACAGCAGCATACATAATATCCATCCATCCTTTGAAAGTAGCCTAGAAATAAAACAAAGCTTTTTATCTTCTCCATAAAAATTCATAATATGTACAATAATTAGGGTATTTATTTATCTGGACCTCCATTTTTAATAAAATCTGTTCTTAATTTTTAAACCACACTTGACGACATAGGCATCATAAATATTTTTCATAGTAATATTAGGGGTTTTGTATAATTTTCTTTTTCTTAGTTATTCAAATAATATATTAAAACCAGATCCTGAAGATCTCAACAAGTCAACAGTATGTTTGGAACTGCAGATGTTTACTTTACAGATAAAGAATGATAGATTTAGACATTAATGCTGGAGATATTTAGGTAGGGTCTACTAGAATCACTCATGGCCACAGCCATTTTGTTAAGTTTACGACATGAATTGATGGGATCAGTAATACAACTTCTGGACAGAAACCAACTTGCATCTGAATGTTTTTTTTCTGTCTCTAAACTGACCTGGTATTTTTAGAAATGTTTTAATCCCACATAGTTAAAGAGACTGTTCAAAGTAAAAATATATGTTGGTTTCTGAGAGATGTGTTTTACAGATCAAAAAGTCAACTGCGAAAGAGATGTAATTGACATGTACAAAAATTCGGCAGAGTTCCTATAGAGAATTTTTTCAAGTAAAAAGTAAAAAAGATTTTGCCATCACTGTTCTAAGAAGCTGATTTTAATGGATGCAGGATGTCCATTTTTTAAGGAACACCAAAGTTGGTGTGAGTGTGTAAGCATTGGCCAGGGCTTTCAAGCTTATTTGCAATAAAGAAAAAAGAGCTCAAGAGGCTGTGAAATGAACAAAGTGCATCACTGCTGAGGAGGTTTAGGAGAGGAACCATCCCAAGGAGTGTATTTCCATTTGTGCTTGCCAGAAGTAGATTTGGTACTTTGGTTCAGCTGCCGGTTTCCACAGCAGAAACTTGCACTCTGGAAGCGTTCATATTCTCCTGAATCTTGCAGTGCAATAGCAATTACTAAGAAGGTGTGCTTCAAAGCCAGGCTTCAGAGATCTTTCTAGCTCAGCTGGCAAGTGCCAGCCTTTTAGTTCACTTTGCATAGCAACATTAGGAAAGGATCAGAGTTAGATAAGAACAATAAATATAGAACTGTGGAGGGAAAACATTAATGGAGGCAATCAAATGAAAATATGACACAATACATGCTCAAAGAACCCATAATCTCTGTGGGTAAAGTAAAGGTCAGGAGGAATATTTGAAAAGGAAAATTTTGAAAAATCAGAAATAAAAAGAAAGAAAGAAAGAAAGAAAGAAAGAAAGAAAGAAAGAAAGAAAGAAAGAAAGAAAGAAAGAAAGAAAGAAAGAAAGAAAGAAAGAAAGAAAGAAAGAAAGAAAGAAAGAAAGAAAGAAAAAAGAAAATGAGAGAATGAAAGGTTCACAGCAGTGAAGTAGTTATTGAAGACCTAGAATGCTAGAATGTCTGGATGTGTGACACAGATGATATTAATACACAGCTTCAAGGGAAGCACTTTTCCTTACACATCCTCAGAGGCAATGGTAACAATGAGATCTGAATCCAGAGAATCAGAGTCATCGTCCAGTACTACTACTCAGCACAAAAGAGTCACATTTCCTTTACAGGCAAAACGTTTTAACCTAAGTAGTTAATTTTGGAATTAAGGTCAGCTAGAGATACTGACCTGCTCTGAGATAGAAGGGACAAGCATACAATTCTTAGATAACTTTGAATATCAGAGCTGTAAAAATATTTTCATTACTGAAACTGTATGTTGAGTTATAGACAAGTGATTTTACAGAGTTCACTCATCAAAATGTAATTACGTGTTTTCTTCCTTGTGTTTTGGATCATATCCCAGCTATCAGAAGCTTCATTCTAAGCAAGGAACTTGTAAAGAACTAAGGTCTTTATTTCTTTGGCAGAAATAAAATATGCTCAGCACCTAGAATAAAGGCAGTTCTGAACACAGTGCATAAGATAAAGAATTGAAGGAGGAATTCCAATTACAGATTTTGTATAAGTAGCAGTAATTCATGGAATGAATATTCTATGCAATAACGCTCAATACTTCACCAGGATAATACAATAAGTAACAGAATACTTACATAGTATACTATAAGGGCTTTTTAATAAGCATTAAGTAATATGATAATTCTATACTATGCACCACTAAAGAGATTCTTTTATTTTCTACACTTACTATTTTCACATTATTATTATTATCATCATAATGAGACTGTATTCCCTGGTCCTGGAAAGGAAAATTACTCCATCATTAATAAAAAAATTACAAAAAACAATGTAATAGAGTTACATGAGCTCTACATTATTGCTAGGAAGAAATTACTCCTCTACTTAACAGTCTTAACTTGCCCATTTTTCCTAGATATCTTTAAAAAGAGCAAAGAGAATATATATATATTTACTTACTACTTGAAGCAGAGCAAGATATCCAGCTCCTACATTATCAAAGTTTACTTTCACATTCTTCCATCGGGCACTTTGATTGCTTTTTATGAGTTCCAAACACTGAGTATAATTGTTGACATCACTGATATCGAACATCTCACCAGTTGTGGTGTTGACACAGTGATAGAATTTTCCAGCAAAAAGATTTACTCCCATGATGCTGAAGATTAGCCAGAATATAAGACATACCAGCAATACATTCATGATAGATGGGATTGCTCCTACAAGGGCATTTACAACCACCTAGTGTACAAATTAGACAAAATAGCCACTTAGCTTATAAAAAGAAAATGAAAAATACTTTTAAACACTTAAAAAAGTCAAAACAGTAGTATTATAGGATGGACAGTTAAAATATTACCATAAAGTTTATGGTGGAAATTTTAATTAAGGTTTTATAAAATGCTAATAAGATTGCAAAAAGCAAGAAATAAAATGATGTGGAAACAAGGACAATGCAAAAGTCTGAAAAAAAATCAAAAGGCAAAAGAAAACCTGTTAGTAGCAAGATGGATTCTTAGAATTTGTGTGCTCTAGAGAAAAAGAGAGAAATAAATGTTAAATTCCAGCAATATAAATTAAATTCTATAAAGAGAAAATAAACCAGAAAAAGCTCAACAAATGATGATGTGGAAAACTGAATAAAAATGTCTGCATGTAAAACTAACATTACTAATGATTCTATTCTTAGAAACCTTATATAATATATATATTGTCATCAGTGTATTTTAGTATACACATAGAATGCAACTTAATTAAGGATATCTGATTTAATCTTTATTAACTGCATCTGCTCTAAGTCTTGGTTTTAAATTGCCTGGGTCACTCTAGTTGCTTTTACACTTATCCTTCTTTTTCTTTTAAATTGTTGTATTTAATTCCATTCAGCTACTGTGTATGGGCAAGAGGTAGTAAAAGACCAGATGAAATTCTTGGACAAAAGTTTTCTTTTAGTTGTGATTCAACTAACAGAAAGCTGCAATATTCAATTCAAACAATATTTTTTTTAGCAAATCAGTACAGATTCCAGTATCTTTTGCGTATGGTTTTGAAAAAGGTAGTACTTTTCATTTCACTGAGTTGACCAAAAGTAGTCTGGCATCAATAGAAGTTTTGTTTATTAATTAGATAGGCACTTAATGTGTTGTTTAGATTGCAAATCATGTAAAGCATAGTAGTGGTGGTGATGTGCACAGGACACACTTCCTGCACTGGCAGGCATGGCACCTTTAGGATATTGGCAGCTTTTCCCAGACAGCAGCCATGTTATTTATTTGGCAAAAGAAGACCTATGACCGAACTATAAATGTGTATTGCAGCATTAGGGTATTTTGAGGTGAAAGATTAAAAGGAGATTTCTCAATAACATTTTCTTGTTCATTTTTTAAGTGTCAATTTTATCAGTAAGTAGTATGGTCTGCTAACAGTTTATAATAGAGTTTTTCAAGGAGGGCTTTTTTTTGGTTGGTTGGTTTGTTTTTGTCAGACTAGCAGAATATGAAAATGACAATCTCCTCAACAGGAATGTTTTAGCTCTCTTTACATTCAAATGATGTAAAAAAATCTCTAGCTGCAAAAATGATTTCCCATCTCTCCCCTTCTATACTCCCAATCTATCCTTATATCAGGTGTCTGTGCAAAAAACCTTTCCCTGATACTACAGCATTTACTCTGGGATTTTTTTTTCCCCAGGCAGGTAGATAGGGAGACACAGTGAAGCTTTAGTTTCTGGTGTGTCACTGTTGTCAGCTTTTTCACCTTTTGTTGGTTTGTTTTGTTTTCTGGCTAATCATGTTCCATCCTGAGCCACTGACAAACTAACACAGAATTGAAGTTAGCTACAGAAATTGAGTAAAAAAACATTCCCAGAGAAATTGCAGGAAAAAACCTCCAACCCTCCAAAATCTGCCATGTCCTTTTATTTTTCTAGGTCCACAAATCATTGAAAATTTTAACAGTCAGGAGGTTGGGAAAACACAACTATACAGCAGTGACCAGGCAAATTTAAGAAGCTCAAGGTCTAATTTCCAAATGTAAGGTATACATAGGTCTTGTCTGTAAAGACATTTTGAAAGGCCTCTTTCCCACATTTTTGCATGCCTTCCCATTTTGGAGTTCTTTGAAGAAAACATGAGTATAACCATTAATACATTAATTTTTGTATGCATAAATTTGTTCAGATTCATTAGTTTTATCTCACCCTCATTCCTTCAAATCGTGACAAGGCTCTTAAAGGTCTTAAAGCTCTTAATGTCCGTAGCGATTTAATGGCACCAAGTTCAGAATAGCCCAGAGCATTGGCTATTAAACTAACCAATGAGACCTATCAAATACAGAAAAAAAAATTTAAAATAGTTCTACACAGTTTATTTAAAAAGAATACAAATTCAAGCAACAAATCAACAGTGACAAGTTGTAGAATGCTACCATTTTCATACTTGCTGGAAAGACAAGAGGTCTCATAAAGGCATGGTTGAAAAAGGAATACATATTACTAAATGCTTATCTATCACGGTTGGATAGTTTGGAAGCATAATGTTGGTGAAGGATAAAATTTTCAGGAATATTTAAAGACAAAATACCATACTTTCTGTAAATTTAAAGATCAACCTTCCAAACAAATTAAAATTCTGAATACATTAAATTATTTTATTAACTTCTACTAATATTGTGACTATCTATAAACACTAATAATGTACTAAATATTGTATTAATAATTACAAATATTTGTTATAAATATTACTTCTAAGTGAAGCAGTTCATAGCAACAATAACAAGGATATCTCTGAATTATGTATTGAAAGAAGTGGTACTTACTTGCCTGGCAAGTCTCTGGCTTTTGTTTTTTTTAAAATCTTTTAAGTATGGGAAAATATTATGGGACAGATATTAACAGCTGCTCACCTTATATCAGTAAGAGCTTTTTTATCTACAACAGTATTACGCTCCTGATGCATGTTACTGAGATTCTAAGACAATATACTTAAGTAAGGAACAATTAATTTGCTTCTCAAAAGGAAATGAGCTTTAGACAGTGTTAATATGAAAGGAATTAATTTTCTTCCAGCAGTTTTCGAGACAGGAGTGGAGAAAAATCATACCTTACTCATATTTTATTAATTTCTAAAACCAAAACCATAGATGACATGTAAATGAACATAGGCATATTTTGGTCCTTAAGTAAATCCCTCAAATGCTAATTTCTGTGCCACAGTTTAAAGAGCTCTTCAAATACTGTACAGAAATAGGCATTCACTGATAATGGTGGTAAGATTTTGCCCGTTATATGAAAAGTTGGTTTTCTGTCTTATAACCATAAAGAACAATTAGATGGCTCACAAACATAAGAGTTACAAAATCATGTCTAAGAAAGACAGTCCAAGAGGAAATACAAATCAATTATTCATTGCTATGTTGCTGTGTATATTAACTAACAGAAAATAGTTTTTTAATGAATTCACATTGCTGGACATTTCAACTGGATTTCATGTCAGAATGTAATTCGTTTTATCAAAGGAAAGGATTATTTTATTGCTCTAATTGATAAATGGAACTTGCTGTGATTTATAAGCACATTAAGAAGAAAATCTTACTGATTTTCTTAGTCTGTAAATTTAGTCTGTTTGCTTACAAGAGATAACATTTTTCAGCCATTATATTAACTATTGATATTATTTATTATTAATAATTATCATCAATACAATTTATTTTTCCTGTGATGCTACAGTGAGAGAGATCTTTTTCATCCTTAGCCACCCATAATATGTTCCAGAGATAACAAGACATGGAATTTTCTGTATTTTTATTAGAATATTCATTTATTTACTCAAATCCACAAGATACCCAGGCATAACAATAAACCTTAGTGTAAAGACAGCACATTTTATGAACTAAAAATCAACAGTAAAACAAATATTTTTAAAATCTTTCTTTCACTGGCACAGTGAGGTGTCCTATGAAATTAAAATCACATTAATGGCTCCTTCATTTTATACTTTTGTCTCCAAATATGTGCTGTGCCCTACCTATCTTTCATAATAAACAAGACCCCTTCCAAACTGTTAGGGAGCAGCAGCTCCTGAAAGCCTTCAGTGGCACTGTATGTATTGGCAGTTCTTAGGTTCTGACTGTAAAATTCTTCAGTCTTCTTTGTGCTGCCTATTTCAGATTATTGGCAGCTTTCTTACCATGGTGATAGTGCTCTTACAACATAAAATTTCTTTCTCTCAAAGAAACCCTTTATCTATTGGAAACAATGTGTTTTCTCCTGGACAGTTCATATGGGATGCAAAGTTTTGCTTGGAATTCTATTGTAGATACAGTTGTTCTGTGCCTCTCTGGTGATCTCAGTCTTGTTAACTTGGTCTTTTCTCATCTATTCCACCTGTTTTGTTGCTAGTACTTGAGAAAGTAAATGTCTCTGTACACTGATAAATAGACTAATGCATGAAGATGCAGTAATATTAAGAAGTAAAAATGAACTTAAAAGAGTAGAAAGATATGTCTCCTAAAATTGAAGGACTGTACACCCTCATCTGTGTTTGTCTTCTAATATAGACTACCTGTTGCAAAAAAATTGTTTAGCAGCTTAGGAGTGACAGCCCTGCTCAAGGTCTTCAGTCAGGCCATACTGTAGGATGGCATAATAGTCTTAAACTGAGACAGGCAGATGTACCAAGAGTCATTTGTCACAGTTGTAATGTGACAGAGCTGAAAATTACCATTTCTTAGTGTAATTATCAAAATCTAATTTAGTCACAATCAGTGAGAGCAACTATGGCTACTTGTCAGAGTGAGACACTCAGGTATGTGAGATATTAAAGGTCAAAGCCCTAAAGGACTATCTGTGTTTACTCTTGAATAATTTTAGAGAATGGAATTAAACAATCTGATTAACTTTAGTCATTTCTAATGAAGGAGACTCTGGTGTTCTCACTGGCAGAATGCCACTGAATCACACCTGTTTAAACTCCCAGTTAAAGCAGTGCAGTCTCCTTCTCTATAGGAAGATAACATGAGCTCACATGGTTCTTTCAAGTGCTGATGGTGCTAAAGGAATTTCTGGGTTAGCCTTAAACACAGTAAGGCATTTTTTACCTCTTGCTAGAACACTGAAAATAATTCTTCAAAAGAAGAAGTTTCCAATCTTATTTATTAATGTTTTTGTTTATAAAATTACAAACAATGGTAAAAAGTTAGCAACATAAGCTGCTTTACTTATAATGATGTACTTTTAAGTTGAAATCTTATTCAGATAACAGCATCTCTGAGGCTAAACTAGGAAATCATAGAGTATGGCATAGAATAATCTGGTTACATTTAAGATACAAAAATAATAATTTAAACATGAGTTGTAGTTTATCTAAAAAAAAAAAATCAGTTTCTAACACAATCCTGTGAGAGTGCATCCCTCTATTTCATTAATATCCCCTTAGCAAAAGTATTCACACTGCTTCATTCTAGTGTTGATTTTCAGGACAGAGCAAGAGATTAACTGTATAACAAAACTAACTTGGGCAGGTTAGAAAAAAGAGAAGATCATCCATTTTTAATTATGGGCCAATCTAGCTGTTTTTTTTTTTTCCTGTGGGAGTTACAAATATAATAAATTTCTATATACATATAGAATAAGTATTGATGAGACCAAAACTTATGCAATTATCTCATGAAATATGGTAGCATGGGCAGAAATTACTATAAATGCACAATTGCCCTGAGATGCCATCTCTCAGTTCCACTCTGAGGACATGTGTAGCCAATGAACTGGGTCAGATAATGTGTGAGGCAAGAGACCAAAATATTCTGGGAGCAAAACCAGCTTTGATCCCTTCCGACAACATAAGCAAGGCCTTTGCACAGAAGTGTATCACAGCTGGGAAGGCAGCCAAGAAGCCTTGTATTCTCCTCTGTCATAAACTCTGCCAAGTCATAGCTGATTTAGCTATTGCAGATAGTCAGCCCATTAAAATAAATTATTTTTTAGATCAAATAGCCATTGTCTTTCTGTTTTTACTAGAAATGATTACAGAATAGTTTTCAGTGAGAGAATTCAGAGAACTTAGATGAAATCTGGACCAAATGAATTGCTTCATTTGAAAAGCTGCAGCGTTCAAAGAAGAAACTTTAACAATGAACTGTCTTATTTTCTAAGGAATAAAGTAGCAGGATCAGAGTCCATTAATGATAGCATGCTTAAAAACTGCATTTTCCTCATAAAATCTCAGGTTTGATAAATCCTTTGTAGGAAAACATTGACTATGAAGAATACACTAACTGACAGGCAGCCATCCCTTTCCTCTCTGCATATGAATGAACTTTAAATAACTCCTCCAAATCACTGCAGGCTGTTACTAATGCAGTATATCTATAAAATGAGAATTATTTTTGCACATTTATAATATTAATCTAGTACAAATGAATTTTACAACACAGAGACTTTACCATAGTGAATTTTACAATATTAATTTGTACTTACATCAACAATCAGGAAGTCCAGCCAGCACCAGGCATTAGTAAAATATATTTGAAAACCATATGCTACCCATTTTAAAAGCATTTCCAAAATGAAAATATATGTAAAAACTTTGTCAGCATATTCCAACATGGTCTTGATAGTTTTGCGTTGTTCAATATATATGTCTTCAAAAGCCTATAAAAATATATTCAGGTATTACTACTGTTTCACAGAATATACATGACTAAATGAAGGAATAAAGAATAAAAAATAATTAGAGCAGAGCTAATATTCCCCCTTGTTTTTCTTATGTCTCTTATTTTATATGTTTTCCATCTTTAACCATACTACTAATTGGAACAACAGGAGACCTGTCTGGAGTTGAAACAATTTTTTAAAAAAATTATATTTTGCTAATGAATGAAGAAAGAATCTCACAGCATGATTTTTTTATCCTTTGTGGTATTAAGAAACTTCCACATGGACACAAAACTCCCCTTTTCTTATATACCTGTTCCAGATATTTATATTGCTTTCTAAAAAGCAGTTAGATAAAACTTATGTCTAAATATCAAATTAAAAAGTAATGTATTTTCTAGAATATACAATTATGTGCATTGATATTGTAGCACATGTTCAGCTTGAGTAAAGCTGAAAAGGTGGGTAATGCAAATCTTTTTGGATAGTGGTTGTTATGTTTAATTTGCTGCTGCACTCTTCCATACCTCCTGCCTTCAAAATAGGAATAGAATGAAGTAATTATTCCATTTTTAGTATGGTCTTTCACAAGCAAAATTCAAAAAGTGGATCAGTCTAGGAGGAATTAAAGACTTAAACCCATATATTTAGCTATATATTCACATTAACAATAGTCCTTTATACTCAAATCTCTTGACAAGTTGCTGAAAATTGGCAGGCAATTTAAACTTTGAGTAACTACGCTGTCTTACAGAAAATGGCACCATTTTATAGCAGCAAGACAAAAGCATGACTAAAAAAGTGCATATGAAGTGTATCAAACCTTTTTTCAGGTTTGGGTCAAGTTTTCATTCCATCCTGGAATGATGAAATGTAGGGAGTTTTATACAGCTCCAAGCAAAGCAAGTCTTTCTGAAGCAAATTTGATTTTTGCTGTTGCTCCTAAGAGATAGCAAAATATTTCAGCATCTGCAATTTTGTTCTACTTACTAGTGCTCCACTGCTGAGGAGAATCATGAATACAATGAAAGTCTCAAACCAGTTGTGTTCAACTATGCTGTAGCAGGTTTTCCTAAGATTCCACCAAGTTTTTCCTTTGCCATCTTCTATACTTACTTGACAACATGGAAATTTCTGCACACAACCTGCATTAGATTAAGAGATGTTAGTATCCAAAAGCCAATTTCTTCAAAGTCAATATTTACTGTGGTATATATTTTTAGTGGCTTTTACTAATTCTATACGATTTTAAAAAAGTAATCACTAGAATGCTGAATAAGCTATCACATCACACAGGATGATGAATATCTGAATTAAGAAAACTAATCTGGAGAGAAACTAGACAATTGTATACTTAATTATGAAAGAAGTCAATCCAAAAACATTTGTATTTTTGACTGTTGGCATGTAACTGTTCTATTTGTTGATGGAGTCACATAAAAATTTATTTCTTCCAAATTTCAAGGGCCCTTTCAAATAGCTGAAAAGATTTTACCAGTAGAAAATTAAGGAAGTTTCTTAGTTACAAGTTGTTTGCAGTGGCCAGATATATGAAGTTACTCAAAGCTTAGGGAAACTTTGTTTATTCATCTGATTTCCAGTATTCTGGGCTAAAAATATTTTCTTTTGATTTTTTAGGACATGAAGGTACACCTTATTGGAAACCCTCAAGAGCTAGTAACAATGTCATTTTAGTAATACATCTCTTAAGTCAACAGTTATTGAACAACCTTCAGTAAAACAGGCTT
This sequence comes from Catharus ustulatus, assembly GCF_009819885.2. Taxonomy (NCBI): domain Eukaryota; kingdom Metazoa; phylum Chordata; class Aves; order Passeriformes; family Turdidae; genus Catharus; species Catharus ustulatus. Next base: position 20,575,777 of record NC_046227.1, on the reverse strand, counting down.
CTGGTTCAAGAGCTTCTTCACTTTCAATTTCTGCTTGCTCGCCCTCTCCAGGAGGAGCAATATCAACAGTGCTGCCTTCTGATGAGCTTGATGCATTTAGTTTCTGTAAGTAAATTTCCACAAAACAATTTTTTCTCATTAGATACATATTCTATGAAAAATGGTACTGAATCAAGGCATGCCAGTCTAATTTTTAAAGCATGGCAAATTTATCAATAGGCATCATTAAAAGTAAAACCACAGTAAAGACATGTAGATTTCATAGCTCTGTTTCCCAGTTTATCTTCTCATAGGGAACAATTACATATAATTTGGCTACTAACTTTATCCATGTATATGACTGGTGAAGTATTCTGAGTAGTATTAGTACTGGAGAGCTTGCACGCACCCCACTCTCAAGTTATTTCATTTTATTTACTATTTTGCTGGATTACTTTGAAAATATGTCTTAGTTTTCCTAGCAAAGTGAACTAACACAAATCTGCACATATATCTTCTTGTCCACTATGTATGGTACTTTCCCAAAAATACATGTTATCTGGATTAAAAAGTTGTAAATCTAATTACATTTAATGGAAAATTTCTGCACAATTTAACTTTTGCAGAAAGCACAGATTACCAGAGCTGAAACATCTTCTTTGCATTCTGGTCTCCAGTGTTTATCGAGAGACCTCCTGATGTACTTTCCATCCCAAATTTTTCTACCATTCTACTGCTTTTTTTGTAGTGGAGTACTATAGTCCTTACTACTTACAAGCACTTCTAGATCTGAAAACTGCAAGAACTGAAGAGTGATAGAAAATAAATTAATAAAATTTTTACCCAGTACATTAAAAATCTCATCAGGTCATACAATTTATCAATCACACAAGACTGCCCATATTTTTGCCCATTTGAGAAAATGTAGTTTGAAAGGAATATCCTGCTAAAGATGCAAACAACAAATGCAATAATCAGACATAGTGTTTGTAACTTGCTTGACAGTACTGTTGTAATTTTTTCATCCAAAATACTTTCTCTTTTACTGTGAAATAAGGCTTGTAATCACAAAGAAACATTAAAGAAATCATGGCAGTGGAATTCTTCTGATTTATCACATGTAGCAATTGTACATAGGAATTTCACAAGGGATGCAGAATGCACCTCTCACTTAAATACTTTAAATTGTACACATACTCATGTAACAAAAGGGCATTCCAGCAATGAGTAGATTTGTGCTTTTAGCTTAGCAGGACTGATCATGTCCTTTCACCATTGGAGGAAGGTCATATTTAGAAAGTATGAAGATACTTCTATACCATTTTGTTGAGAGAGTGCTTAATATCAACTACTTTTCACATTTAATTTTCAAAATAGTGTCATTTTTAGAATATGAAAATCTCCTACTGTTCAGATTTTACAACAAATAATAAACAGTAACTTGTTTCTTGGAAGAGGCATTTCCATGTGTTCTCTTCTTCTTCAGGGACAGAAGAATCTTTCTGCTGAAAATTAAAACTGGTTATTTAACTCTTCAGTTGAAATCCAGTCTCTTCAGGAAAATGTATTGACCTTTTTCTGCCAGAAATGAAGTAAGTGGCAGATATATCTTAACATAGCTTTGTAAGGAATTATTTCCTCAAATTTAACTTTTACATGAATGAAGTTTTAAACAAATACCGTGTTGAATGATGGATAATTTCAGGGACAATTTTCAAGAACTGCCCTTTGTACACACAACATGTAGTCAATACAGGGTGTTTCAGACCTCAGGTCCCATGATTACTGCATTGTGACCAAAAATACTGTGTTTCACTTCTCATACTGCATTTTATCTATAATTTCCAAAATTTATATATGTAAAACAGTTACAACCATGTGGCCTCTACATGAAATAATTTTATTACTGGTCATGTAAATCTGCAAGTTTGAGATACAATACCATGTATCTCATTGTGAGAATATTTTAAATTTTACTTTCTCTATTGTATTCACAGCCAAAAATACCCAGTAATGTACATTATATTAAGAATTATTAGCACACTGCCTTATAGCCACACATAAGGCTGTCTCTCTTTTGAAAACAATACTTGTGAATTTACTCTCTTATTACATGTCATTGAAATACCAAGAAATAAGAAACCTTCCATTGAAATGATAGGCAGTTTCTTCACTAAATACAACCCAAATATTGTAAAACTAATTTTCTGTCACATTCAACTTAGGAAAAGTAAAACTAATTAATGGCTTGATCCATCATCATTAAATAAATTACTGACTTAATAGTAGCAAGATAAAGGTTCATAGTAAGCATCCATTATAAATCTATGAGTCCAAATTAAAAGGCAGTCAAATTTTTAACTACATCTTCCCATGTAAACACTGCTGCAGATAGTTCTGTCAGCAAAGTTACTGAAAGCCAAGTGACTGAAGAGCAGTACGAACAAACACTACTATAATTCTTTTCAGTAATTTTCACATAAAGCATTCTCTTAGTTATTTTTCATACAATCTCAAACAACTGTTATAAAGAGAAAAACCTCATTACTTAATAAAACTCCTCTTCTTTGCTTCAAGACCCTAAATTGGGAAAGAACCAATACATTTTAAATAAGGTGATGTTAATGATATTCTTTCCAGCAATAATGCTAATAAAAGTAATAGGAAGCTCGAGATACATGATGGATTAGCACAATCTTCTTATCAGCTCATAAATGTGATTATCAGCCTGTAGAACACACCATGCCCTGTAAATATTTATTTGCATCTTCAATATCACATTTTCCTTTATAAGGAAACATTTGAAAGCAATTGCTTATGATGCAGCATTCTCAAGGCCTGAATCAGCAAAACAACATGCTTGACTAGAGCAGAAGCCTGAGCAATACTGTGGAAATCACACACAAAAATAAAAGAAACAATCAGACTACCTCAGTGGGATTATATTTTTCTGAACAGTATTATAAATATTATTGTGTAGGATTTAAAAGAAAAAGTGTTTTATCACCCACCCAAATACTTGGTTAATGTATGTATAATCAGCCTCCACAATGTTCTTTCAGAGCAGTGCATCTCTTATCAACAGCTTCGACCATTAAAACAAGCTTTGACCAACAGCGTGTTAATGTGCCCATTTACAAGAAAATGCATTCACTTATGACCCAGTCTTGCTCTCATTTGATTCTGTTCTAGATTTCAATAAGAGCAAGAGCAGGCTACTGACGTTTTAAGCTTTACAAACGGCTTCATGATTCAAGTGACAATAAAATAAAAGGATTCAGCCATTACAAATTGCCTTTAGTAATTCAGCCATGTGGTTTTATCCTTTAAGTCTTTAAAGCTGCACTGTAATTGAGTGAAAAATATAAAATGATGAAGATTGATGATTCCAAAGTGATTCTAAACTGGCTTTAAATCTCAGATCTTATGATATTTGACTTTTATATTATATTAAGAATGTAATTTTTAAATCTCTTTCCTTAGAGTTTTATTTGGTGTTTAAAGCATATCTTGGTTTAAAATTTATTCATTAAAATCTGAGAATTTTCAGAATAGTCACCAATACTGAATTTTTTGGCACCTCTGGGCAATTTAGACCACAATATAGTATAGGTAGAACATGCCACACTATAATCAAGGGTATAAAATGAACCATTTGGTGATCCTTTTGAGGCTAGTGAAACTCTGACTGAAGGAAACAGCTTTCAGTCCTGCTACAGGACTGAAATCTCAGGCCCCTCCAAATGTTGATGCTCAGTTTTAGTAGAATAATTTAACCTCCTTTGTTTCATGTAACTTTGGCTCCTGTGCAATAATTGCTGTCACTATCCCTGAAGGCTCTGCCAATTACTCATCAATGGAGAGCATGTTTGCATATAATGAAAAAAGTCCCTAGGATAAATGGATATGTGCAATTTTATAAAATTGATGCTGACTACTCCATAGTCTTTCTAATTTATACAAGTCCCCCAATTCATTTATGGAGCACTATCATGAAACACATTCCAAATACCACTATTTATAAAGAGGTTTAAGAAAAGAAGAGTTGTAAAATATTTAGCTTTTGAGAGTTCGTTAAGGAGAGTTATTTGCTAGGTATAATTTTAGCAATTATGAAACTGTTTGCTTTTCTTTCAGTTTATAAAACTCAAGATATGCACTGTCCAAATGAATACAGAGTGTAGTTTGTTAACATCTTGAAGATCTGCATTACAGTGCATTGTAGATTTGAAAGTATAACTGTTATTTTTACACCAGTAGCTACTGAAATAATTCAAATGTTATTCATTAAGGAGTTGAACTCATGGCAGTAATTATTTCAAAATCACGTAATATATTTTATTAAATATTTACATTTATAAGGGCTGAATCAAAAAGGGTTGTTTTTATATTTTAAAAACTATGCATGCTCCCTTTTTCTTTGGCTTCTTTAGCATAAAACATTCCAGTACTTTTATGATCCATACTTCAAAACCTGAAGAGCATGCAATTATTGCTAAATACTGTATTTAAGTATTCAGAAAAACCACTAGCGGAGTTTAAAAATGTATGTTGGGTTTGCCCAATCCCACCTGACCATGCTGTGATGTGAGTCCCATGACTCAGCAGAGAGCAGCTGTGCATGTTTCTACTCTTGCAATGGATAGGGAAGGTACATAGCTGAATAGCATGCAGGCCAGTCAAAATCCATTAAAAAGTGATTATATATATATATACATATATATGTATAACTTGCTTAGGTAACCTGTGTGAAAGTGGTGACACGTTGCTCTACCTGGTTAAAAAGCACCAGAGCTGCATTCTTGATTGCTCCAGCTTGGTTTTACCCCTGTGAGAAGTAAGAATGGTAGGTAGTGAAGTTCAAGACACAGGATCACTAGTTTTTCTCTTTTTGGAATCTCTAATTCAAACACGCCTTTAACACAATTAAAACATAATTATGAAATTTTTTCTTATTAGCTGGAAAAAGGGAAATACATACTACCTGAAATGTTCAACAAACTTTTCTACAGAACTTGTTAGTTTATTTAAGAGAAATTAGAAATATAGAAGCTAGAACTAGTAATCTGTGCAGAAAGATTGTGATTCATAAACAAAAATGGAATTAATACAATTAACAAAGACATGGTTAGCAGATCTGGAAACTATTCCTGTATTTATATAGTCCTTAATGCTTATTAATTAAAATTTTAAGGATTTTGTTTGCTTGTTTGTTTTCATGTCCTAGTCTTTGTTTAATTGACTATGTGATTATCTCTTTTGTTTGAAAAATATGTACATACAGGAAACAAAATACTTTGAAGATGTATGCCTTCCCATTCCTCCTTCATCCTCTAATAATGGTAGAACTCCTAGATCTTGGTAAAATAAACATCTTTGATTTCTCTTCAACTTAAATGTGATGAATTATCACACTGTGTGAGTTTCTAGTTTAGATTTAGTATGCTATACACTTCTGAATCTATAATCTTTATCTCATTGTTTCAAAAGAGGATTGTATCTGTCTGGACTGTGGAGCATCAATGTATCCAGAGCTATGGCTTAAATCATTAAACACAGCTAGTCCATAAATTAAATAGTTTGTCACTTCTGAAGATACTGGTCAGTTTTAGGAAAAAAAATAGATAGATTTTTGGACATTTTAAAAATTATTAAAAAGTTATCCAACAAATTGATGAAATCCTGCTGAGTCTGTTTTGGCTAAGAAATGTATTGGAGCCCAATGAAAATGCTTATTTTTTGGGAATGCATTAGCTCTACTTTTGTCTTTTTCACTTCACCTAGACATAAAGGGCCTGATGAAGCCAATCAGAAAACTGAATGTATTAATTGTTTTTAAAATTCAGTAGATTTGATGATGAAGGTTATTTTTAATTTTATCAAAATCTTCTGTTGTGGTCATCAAAAGTCAATTGAGTAGCCTTATTTCTCCAATCTGTATTTACTGTACATACACTGTAGATAGAAAGGTTTTTGGAATTGTGAGTGACTGAGGCCTGCAGATATATGTATTTCTTTAGTTGTAAAATAAGTTTTCCATAACTGAGAAATAGAATTGAAATTATTTCCCAAGTTGAAATGCAAAACAGTATTTATAAAGTTGCCAATCAGTTATAACAAACAGTTGTTAAGCAGTATACAATTAGGAGTCTTATGTTTGGTAAGATTAATGTATTACTCATTTCACAATAGAAACAGCATCCACATGCTAATGTTAAAACCCACCAAATTATCCCCTTTGGCTGTTTCTAATTTTTTTATCTTCAAAGCTAATGATTTTGAGTATCTTTTTTTTCAGAGCAGAAATCTGTTTCATTTCTGATGATTATCTCATTGGGTATTGCACCTCTCTTTTCTGATTATTAAAAAAAAATCCTCCTCCAAAGTATCAATGAAATGTTCATTTATTGCAGGTACTTTGTACCAATTATTACTCTGAAGCAGTGAGTAACTTTATAATCTTATACGTGCTATAATTCTGTTTCATCCAAAAAGAGATTTCCTCAAATATCTAGTGTTATGCATTAGAAATATTAGAAAGATCTTGTTTGGGTCTGGAATTTGTAACCAGGTTCCAGAATAGATTCTGGCAGAGTTTGAAAGTTATTAAATAGCAACTTAATTAGAAAGTGTTTCCATGAAATCATGAAAGGGAAAAAAAAAAAAAAAAAAGAAAGGGAGAATTTTTATGGCTCAAGTTCTTTTCTACTATAGTATATCTGGTTAAAAAAATAGGAACTATTACAATTTGTTCCTCACTCACCCACAATTACAATGTCTAAATTAATTACTTGCTCCCAGTATATTTCTCAGGGAAACACACTTCTGGCATGACAGACTTCAAATAATCATTCTGCTCTTAACATCAGTGACAGTCAGTAAGACACCAGAAAAAAATATATATTCATTTTACAGTTCCTGTGCAGATCTAGCTTCCCACAGGTCTGTGGTTAAATAAAATGTTATTACAGGGGATGTCTCCTCAAGGAATTTTAAGTGCTAAGTACTGCCACAGTTAAGGCAGGGAAAGTTCTGCCCCATCTCTTACCCCTCCTTTTGCAGACCAGGCCTTCTAGCAGGAATGTTTGCTCAGTGGGACCCCTTGAGAGGCAAAACAAAGCAAGTGATGGTGTACTGTTCTAGAGAGAACTTAAACCAGTGTACTCTTTATCTTCCTTGAAAGACAATCAGAAGGTAGCAAAAGATTCAACAGTACTGTTGACTTGGTAGGAGAAGATTGGGAAACTTCACAAATTCCTGTCACATGCCAGAACTTCTCCTCATATATTCCAAAAGCCAGTGGATTTTTATACACACAATAAAATAACCTCATTTTATTCTTTCCATAGAAAGCATTCAGAATGGAATAAGGAATCCAGAGCAGGAAGTGAAATTAATATAGAATTCACAATTTTCAGGACACTGTCTGATTGGATACTGTTCACAATATGCACACTTGCACTGTATGAGTGAGTACATGTCAGTTAAACAAGAAACAGTTGTGTGTGAGCAGAACTTGATGGAAGTATAATTGCTCCAGTTTCCCAATGGTACTGACTACTACAGTCTACAAAAATACTGAAGCAGCATGAAAGTCCTAAACCTATCTTAACTCCACTGAAAATGTCTCCCCAATTTCTTATATAAATACTATCCATCATTTACTCCTGGATTTCCCACAGCCACCTGAAATTTTCACTGTCAAATTGCTTATTAATTGGTTTCTCCTCCTGAAGACATGTAGATACCAGTCCATTAAAAAAAGGACAAAATCCCTTTTGATTTATTACTGCCCAGAAACTTCAGGATGGCCTTAGAAGATAAAGGCATGATGCCTGAACCAGGCTAAGCTGGGGTTGAACAACAATTTGCATTGAAATTGGTATTCAGAACTTGTCAGCACATCAAGGGCTTTTACTCCATTTTCTTGGGGTGTACATACATCATATAAGCGCCTGGAAAGTAGAGGAATTTCTACCTTTGCATTGCATTTAGTTTTTTCCTCAGCTGTTCTGATAGAATATACAGCAGTACACTGTAACCTGAGCCATTCAATCTACCTTGCAGGAGAAACAAACCAGTAATACCTATGGCACAACCAGTGACCTGCGTTGTCTGAGGCACAGAAAGTGCCAGGGGATCACTAGCCAGGTGTGGATGGGAACTTCCCAAGTTCCTTTAGAGTGGAGGCTAACATGTCATGTAACCACAAATTCAGTATCTGCACAGGCCCCCAACTTCCTAATGCATATTCCAAACCTTTTAAGAAGTAACATGTTCAGGAAATTTTTAGGCTTGTAACTTGATGGAAGTAATAGGAAGGCACTTATAATTGTATTTATCAAAGTTAGCCACAAGGACAGAAAATATATAGTGTAATGTCATTTAAAAAAACATCAGAATATTTGAAAGGACATAGAAGACTTTGCTAAAGGTTCACTGGAAATGAAAACCATTGAAATGAAAACTTTATTAGATCAGCTTATATAAAAAAACCCTTAACTCTCAGATCCAGAATCACTCTGAACGTTTCGGGGGTTTTTTTAATACTACTTGATCTCTTAATTTACACTGCTTTACACGTCCTTTATCTCTTATATTCTAAATTTACCATGGATAAGCACTACTGCTATACTACCTTATACATCTGCATTGAAACTGTTTGTCTCATAACTGAGCAAGTCAGATGACAGAATATCTTGCTCCTAATCTTGCAATTATTACACAGAGCAGCATTTTTTGCAGCTGCAAATAAACACACACTCTTGATGTTCTTTAGCAAAAACCCCATACCATGATTAACTGGATCATGGCTATGCATTAATGTAATGTGGTGTAGTTTGATATTGCTGAGGAATACATCATTATCACAAATATGGCAGATATACAGCTATGATAAAGTCATGAATGCAGGGCTTCTTTATAGGAGAACTTTCTTCATTGGCAAACAAACCCTTTTGGATTAATGAGTTATTACATAGCATCACAGCTTCTAATCTAATTGAAAACAAATTTATCCATGGTTCCTGATCCCTTAAACTTCAAAGTTCCTAAATTTCTAATGAATATATTTCGATTCTGGCAATGCATTTATTAGCTTGTCATTGATCACTACCCCAAAATACAGAGTTTTCCTTGAATACCATTAGCACCTGTTCATGATCACTTCTGGTATTTGAGCCACTTAGATTTTGAAACACATGGCATTGGTATTTTAGACCAACGTTTGTCACTTTGCACAATAATAACAGCATAAAGCCTTCAAGTAAGCTGTTTCTGCATGAATCCATATTACAAGCATTCTGCTCTACAGGAAAACTTGAGCTGCTGCTTTACCATGACATTCATCAGTACCTAGATTACTTTATTTCAGCCAGCCATCATCTGTGAACCCAAATTCAAATATGTACAAATATTACTCACAAAATTTTTTAGATAATCTAGAATACAATACTGGTTTGTGATGTCTCAGGGTGAATTTTTAGAACTACCCTAAATATTGAAAAAAAAATAATTTCTCCACTTATATTTGCTTTGGTATGCAAAGCTTTTTAATTATTCTTTAGCCTTCTACCCTTATTCCATAAGTTCTTGTCACATGTAGGTACTACAGAAAGAATGCTTTATCGAGTGTTTACAAGTCCTAACACCTCATAAAACTATGAAAGAAATAATAATATTTAAAGTCAAATATCTTCCAAATTTTAATAAGCAAAATACTAAAAATATAAACTCTAAGGATCCTTTACTATACCAATATATCTTTTTTTCTTGAATGATAATACATAAAATTCTAAAACATAAAATATATTTATATGGGATATTACAGTTTTAAAAAAATTCTAAATATGTAACTGAAACACATAAATTTATTACTGCAATTTAATAGTTAAGATATGAAAAATCCTACCTGTTTGCTTTCTTCCAAATCAGATTCACTGCTAAATTCTTCTGTATTTAGATTTTCAAAATCTGATTCTCCAAGTGCAATGGGCACTGTCACAGTGAGGCCTGGATTGTTTATGAATGACATATAATCATTTTCATCAATTACATATTTTTCCACACTACTGCCTGTGCCTACACCACTGGTGGTTCCATTCCCATCTTTAAGATAATTCAGATCTTTGCTTATTTCAACGGCAGTATGATTGGAAATGCAGCTGTCTTTCTTGTTGTTTAGCTCTTCAAGTGCTTTGATTTCCTCTAAAGATTTCTGCTTTCTAATGAAGGCTTTTCGGATGAACTCCTGTATCTTTTTTTTTACATAATCTATGCCTTTCTGAATCCTCGCCACAGCAATCTGGAGATTGTTCATTTCATTATCATCATCTGTAGCAGCAAGGTTGTCTGAACTAAATGAGCTCAGCAGCAAGGCCAGAAATAGGTTCAATACCTAAAAGATGAGAAAATACAGCCATATAGTAAATACAATCATATCAGATGTGTTAAATTTGGCAGTGCAAGGTTAACAGTTGTATTTGATGGTGTCAAAGGACTTTTCCAATGTAAATGATTCTATGATTCTAGAAAAATCAGTAGAGCAGGTTGTGGAACATAAATAATTTTGGGGCTTTGCACATTTTTGCTGGTAAAATGACAAGATTACAAGGTCGGGTAAATTACTAAGATACAAACATTTTGAATTCTATTTTATAAAAATGTATATCATGTAAAATATCACCAAAGGAAGATAATTTTTAAAGGAAATTTTGATGGCACATTTTAACAGTAAAAGAAACTTAAAGTAAAATGTTGCATCCCTTTTATAACACTTATGTCTAGGAAGTTCTCATCAATTCAATATTTTCCAGTTGAAATTTTGCGTTTTAACTTGTCAGCTTGAATTTCAACTTTTTTATATAGGTTTCTTTCACAATCTTGAGTTAAAAGCTTTTTAGCACGTTTTTAAGCTGGATGGCAAATTGCTCTAGGTTTCATTTTTGTTTTTACACATAAACAATCCAAAAAGTTCAGTGCTAAAAATTAAACACCACCTCTAAATTAGCTGCAGCACTCCCATGATAGGATGTTGGATTTGACATTTTAGTTTCCTTCTAAACGCTTCTACTCATAGTAAGAATACTTCAGTGATTAGAAATGTGTGGAAAACAGGAAAGGGAAGCTTCATATATTTTTACCCAATATTTAACACATTCAAATTAGTTTTTTATTCTAAACAGAAGGATGACAAACATTTTCATTGCCTAGCTGTAAGTCCTGCACATCTGCATCAGAGTTAATGTTAAAAAAAAGTTCATCACGTACCACTAGGTTTCCAATCACCATGACCAGCATGAAAACAATAAGGCACATGGTTTGGCCTGCAACCTCCATGCAGTCCCACATTGTTTCTATCCATTCTCCACACAGCACTCGGAATACAATCAGGAAGGAGTGGAAAAAGTCATGCATGTGCCAGCGAGGAAGCACACAGTCACTGGAGATCTTGCAGACACATTCCTTGTAGCTTTTCCCAAACAGCTGCATCCCAACCACAGCAAAAATGAACACAATGATGGCCAGCACCAGGGTCAGATTCCCCAGAGCCCCCACTGAGTTGCCAATAATCTTAATCAGCATATTTAGGGTTGGCCAAGATTTTGCCAATTTGAAAACTCGAAGCTGTAAAACAAAAAGACAGATCAACCATTAGTGTTAGTTACAAAATAGAAGCTAGGTCCGAGATTTTTAGCAGAGCGTACCAATTTCTGTAGATTAATTTGTTCTCCAGTAGTACCACACTATTATTTTAATGTAAAGCAGGGAATATGGAGTATTGCTCAAAATTACATTGTTTATAATTTCATTCCAATGATGCACAGCGATAGTAAAAAAAAGTCATAATTTGTGTTTGTAAGACATTTTATTTTACTATTTTTAAACGCTCACTTACAGATGATTCCCAAACAATTCTTAAAGACATTTTAGAAGTTTCTATTCTGTTCGCTTTCACTACACTTTCTTTGCTGGTTTGGTTCTACATTTCCCTCAGCACCACATTAAGCCTTCCGTGCTTAAACGGAGGCCAATTTTTTAAGCAAAAACTTGATGCAGACATTGCCATGTCCATTCAAATTGTAAACACTAAATTAAAAATACTGTTCACTGCCCTAACGCTTATGTTATGTGAAGTTGGGTACTATTGCAAGTAGTGCCAACTAAGTCACTTCTTCCTTCTCTATGTATTAAGAGATAAGGTTTTCAAGTAATGTGGTAACTATTGGTAATAAAGACTTTTAAATCATTAATGTTGTGCCTAAGTAAACATATTTATAAACTAGCTTGTGCACAATGCTAATTGCTATCGAAAATACATTTCTAGTAGAAGCTCAATAATACTCAATTTAAATATTATCTTAAAGTCAGCTTGTTACAACTCTATTATATGTAATGGAGTGACTAAAAGTTTATTGTTGGTGCCCATTAAAATTAATATGAAGAGAGGGTCTGCTTAAGTTCTTAACAAGTAACACAAAGTAATGCTCACAATATAAAGATTAAAAATGTTATGATTTCTTGTTATGATATCTACTGCACACAGATATGATACACACAAATATTCAGCTTTTATTATTTCTAATGAAATCAGTGAAATATTCACAAAACTCGTAAAAGTTAGCAGTTAGTGTTATGTTGGGAAAGATATCAGTTGGATAGAAGATCAATAGGATAATTGATCTAAAAGGTATCAAACACCTTAAATTTATACTCACCAAATATAGCTTGCAAATTAGGCACGTATTAAAAATAATGTGAGTCATTGAAGTATGTAATATATATTTACAAAATATGGGAGCTATTACAGGCACCTATGCTTTTATTTTTTGAGTGAGATAATTGCATGCAAATATTTAATTATCAACGTATTTACCAATCTGAATGACCGAAGAACAGATAATCCTTCAACATTTGCAAGACCAAGTTCCATTAAACTAAGGCTAACGATAATACCATCAAAAATATTCCAGCCTTCTTGGAAATAATAATAAGGGTCCATGGCAATAATCTTTAGTACCATTTCCGCTGTAAATATCCCAGTGAATACCTAAAAGAAAATATAATGAATTGTCATGAGAAATTTATGTATCTGAGGAAATTTTTTAATCCAATGAGTTATCTTACCTGTTACTATAAAAGCCAATTGGTATCGCCAAATGGAGATAGCATCAAAGTATTTCTAAACACTGAAAACTAAATCAGTAGGACAGAGGTTTGATAAACACATAAAAAATTATTGACCTGTCAGCAGTTCAGCTCCCTTCTAGACTATCCGTTCAGTAGATGATGTGATGTGACCTGGTGTTTTAAGTCCTGTTTGATGAGGATGGTTCCAGTAAGAAGACTTGACAGCAAGTATTTTCCTAGCTTACAGTCTGAAAAGATGATAGTCTTTTATGTCAGACTGTCTAAGCATAGACTTTCTGAAGTCTGTCTTGTAGACAGGGGAAGTTGGAGATTCTTGTAATGTGGTTTTTATAATAATATAGAGGTTTCACACATAGTTACCATGCTGTGTGACAGCTATTTCCTTTTAGGAAAATGAACCTCAGGGTGATAATGTTATTTGAAATATCTCCAAGTGCCAAATGTGAAGTTATCAATGTATCCTAGTGTTTTTAAGTCCAGAATTTAACTCAACACTTTGCTGCGTAGTTATCAGTGTTTTGTGTAGCACAACAAGAAGTTTGGGAGCATGCCTTTTTTGTAAAAGTAGTGCAATTGAAGTGCAATTGAAAAAAATTCCAAGAAAAATTCTAACCTTGAATATTTCATTGATTTTGTACAGAAGAAAAGTATTTTCTGTGATGTTATATGAGCACCATGGTAAAAAATATCATAATCTACCTTAACGTTTGAAAGAAAAAAACCCAAGGTAGATATCAAGAAATCTGGCATTCGAGTGATGACTGCACTTCCACACATATTTGGTTATTCCATTATAGTTGTTAAAAAATACATTCATGAAAGATAGAGGCTCCAGTAAAAAAAAACCTTTGCCTGTGAAAATCATATATACCTTTTCTTAACCGATTATAAAAAGATAATCTGGAATAGATTTGAACAAATACAGTACATTTATAAGTTTCTTCTTTTAGAAAAGGGTATTTTTACCATCAAGCAGTGCATGAGAAGCTACTTACCAGGTTCCCCACTGAAAGGACACTGCTAAACTGTTCTGTCATTGGGTAATGTTCCATGGCCATAAACAAAGTGTTTAAAACAATGCAAATTGTTATAGCAAGGTCAACAAATGGATCCATCACAACTAAATTGACGACATGCTTTACTTTTAACCATGGACTCCAGCAGTCCCAGATCAAGAAAGTATTTGCAAATCTGTACCAGCATGGTGGGCATTTCTGTCTGGATTCTTCAAGCTCTGGAAAAAAATAGAAAAAAATGAATATTATAAATGTATCTTCTGGAAATTCTTTTTTAAGATATGGAAGAACATTATATCAATCAAATAAACTGCTCTCACTAACATGAGATTGCTCACCCAAGTTCATCGACCTTAAAATAAGGCATCTAATTTATTTAAGATCCTCTACCATCAGTGGACAGTGAAGTTCATTCACTTAAGAGTAAATCATCTGAGACAACTGTCTAAAGGGAGAAATGTGTTTACCTTTCCCAGTACAGTAGGTAGAATCTAGACATTTAGTTTAGGCTACTTGACTTCCTTGCAGTAGATAGCTTAATCTCAGATATGAAAAGTCAATATGAATCACTCATCACTGACCTATTATAAATAATTGGTATAAATTTCATAAAGGATTCACATTTTTTGTGGTATGTAATATGAGTACATATTTTGATTTGAGATACTAAAATGGTTATAGTTGCTACTACACTGAACCACTACAAGATCAGATAAATTATTTGGAGTTCATACCTATAATTTCTCTTTTTAACTAGATATGGGTAAGGTGGTGAACCATCAGGAAAATTTTGATTACATTGACATGGTTTTTTTCTGAACAGGAGACTGGAAGCACAAGCTATATAACTGGAGGAACAATGCAGCAATATCTAAGGAGATACCTTGTTTGTGGAGTGGAGAACCAAGATTTAAGAGGTATACCAACAGCTCATACTTGCACTAAAGTAGAAAGACATACTCATAAAGATAAGTGTTTGTGAGAAAAATTTTCTTTAGAAGAAAATAGGTGATATAAGCATTATATTTCTGACTACAATTATTTTGTGATCTATTTATTTATCTGAGAGGGAAGGGCTTCAGGACTCACTTTAAAATTATATTTCAATGCTGGCTTAGTAACACTGTCAAGTTTCTTGGTGATTTCTTGTCTTTTTAGAATATATGTTGAATCTGCAGGGTTGGTCTGACTATAACACCTGCCACACTTTGTCTCTATCCAGTAGATAGATCCTTCAAGCTTATAAAAATACTATAATGGCATACATATGGAGAGTGAGTATACTCAGTTTCCATTAAATAAGAAAAACAAAATCCCAAAAAGTATGCTTTTTCACACAGAAAATACAATATTTTTTATCTTTGATAACTACAATAATTTAAGAAATACTTAAGACACTTTGTGGGCATTGGCATGGGTTGATTATATTTGGGCTTTTTTCCTTTAAATTTCTCATTCCAATTTCCTATTGTCTATCCTTGGATTTAAAGCCTAAGAGAAATGACAGTTCTAGCACATCACCACCTTTATCATGGCAATTCCTGGGTTATCATAATTGATTTTTCCTGCTATGTCTAATTGGAAAAAAAACCCTCTATTTTTTCTGTTTGAGGCTCTAGCAATCCCCTAGCTACCATTATTTTATCTCTGTTAGTCCACTCAGTAAAGTGATATTTTGGAAGGTGTCATGAAACATGGTTAAGCATTCAGATTGTATAAATGACCTTAGAAATGTTCAAAAGCATTTTGTATCTGATGTTCAGAAACTCCACATGTCCAGTTTTACATTTACAAACGAAATTACGTAAATAATTTATCTGTATTTGTAGTTAGCAGAACTGAACTGCCTGTCAGATAAAAAGCACCAAATACCTTCCATTGTATTTGTAAGTATGCTGGCTATGCTCATTGCTCTTTGTCTTGCAGCAGACTCTTCCAGCATTTCCATGGAAATTTGGTATGAACTCAGTCTTCTTTTCCTTATTTCTGTTTCTGTAGTAGTGCCCTGTAAACGAAATACTGAGGAATTAGACTTTCCTTTTCAACGACCAATTGACAGTATTTACTGCATAAATATTGTGGTGATAATCAAATCAGCTTTGTGCAATGTATTATGCTTTTCAATGAGTGTTTCTCTTCTTGTCAGGATTTCTTTCTTATTTATTGAGGAACTCAGTGGGAATTTTGTACAAATAATCAACTGGAGGACCAATACAGTGTGGGACCAAAGGTGGTTCACACTTAAATCACCAGCTGAACAAAATTTTTGTTCTGTACCTCCTTGATAGTGATGATAATAATAATAATAATAATAATAATAATAATAATAATAATATATAAAATACTATGTATGGAAAAGGCTTGCTTGTTTGAAAGAACATCTTAGGTTACGGAAGTCTGAAATTGAGACTAGAAAGTTATGTAATTTCAAAGGTACATAAGAATTGTATATATTTTTCTCATGAAAGGTATGAGAAAAAAATCCTTGAGGAAAATTTCAAAAAGGGGTATTTCTGATACCTATCATGTCAGTAGTAAACACCTTCTGCTTAATTTTACAGGCATTTTCCTATACATATTTCCAAGCTATAGCCTTATCAATGTATTGAATATCTACTTTGTTGAAGTGAAACTATATAGAAATTTTCAAATACAATTCATCTTTTTTTTCTTTGTGTAAATCTCTTGCTGAAAGCAAGAAGAATATAATACTTTACTAAGGCTTAGACATAGGAGGTTGAGGACTTTTTCCCTTTATGTTCTCTTATTTAGAAACTATTGCAAATTATTTCTTTAAGAAATTATAAGGAATAGAGAGGTGAGGAATAAGAGAAAATTCTGTGCCTGAACCAAACTGTAACAAATACTGGCCTACTTACAATTACCTCTGGTATAAGCTGACCAGTAGGTGAAGTTAGAGTTGAAGGCCCTCCAACCAAGGAAACCACTCCATTGCAATCCACGGTGCTGTGCATCTTCCCATTTACTGGAAGGGCTGGTATCATTCTAGATGACACACTGGCCTGGCTAATGTTACTGTTGCGCCTTTCTCCATGTCGATTTGGAACAAAGAGAGAATCTCTTCTGCTCTCATTGTCTTCAAGAGTGCTATGCTCGTCATCAGCAAAGTCATTTTCAGATCCTATGTCCTTTGCATGACCTCTGAAACTGAAAATGCTGGTTTTGCTGTTGCGCCTTGGTGAGAACAGAGAGCCACGAATGCTTAACAAAGACTGTAAAAGATTTAAAACAGACCAAACAAAACAGCATTAGAACTAAACTTTTACGTTCTTGGCTTTTAAAAGAATGGTTACAGTCCTGGAGGAAGGATAGTAATTTTTTTTCTGCCATAGTATAAGTATGTCCACTAGGGGAATGTGTTCAACAGGGGACCTGAAGCAGAGGGGAAAAATTTCTTTTAAGGTAATGTAGCAGGACTGAGGGAAAGCTGTGCAGAAGACATAAACAAGGTTGAATGGTCCTGAGTGAAGAAGGTGCATTGAACTTCCATGGAGTGTGCTGGAGACAGTTTTCAATATCACTATCAAGATTTTAAAGATACTTGTCTTTTATTCCTTCAATTACAGTACAGAGCTAAAAGTCTTGTCTTCTTCATCCCCTGGATTCCTAGGGATAACAACTAATAAATGCTCACTGATCATGCTTTTCTGTTTTGTTTGGTAGATGCAGAAGTGATCTTAAGTTTGCCATTGAAATCCTTCTCAACTGATGTAAGGAACTTGACTGACCTCTTCCCAATAGACTCAATAGTGTGGGAGAAATAACTAGAAGACAGAGGGGGCAGCTTGGGAAAGCTTTGGAAGTACAGCAGCAGCACTCCTAGGCATAGCTCTATGGGGCCATAGCAGGTTGCACACCCCTGTCAGAAGGTATCACTTGGTTATCAGGCAGCTCAAAACAAGTATTCACTAGGGACACCGTTACCTAAAGATATTCTCTTACAAGTGAGAAAAATAAATCAGTGGTTGTTGGTAATTCATTTTTTAATTACAGTAGAAGCCAATTAATGAAGTGTTCTTCTCCCTTGCTACATATTTTATTAACATGTTCATGAATAAATAAAATGAGTACTAATTGTGGAGAAAAGTAACATGGCATTCTGCCTTCTTCAGTTCTGCATTTGTACAAATCTTCACATCTTGGTTTATCAAAAACCTCATTTGAGACTATTGTCACTTTTTCACTATTTCTGCAGGTGGAAAGTCCTCATATATAATATCAATGGGTTTGATCCCAGAATAGTTAAAGTGAAAACTATCCTATATTATATAAACCTATGTTAATATTTTAAAAATCAAACACTTTATATGTACATGTATCAACCCATATATATCGCTGTATATGCATAGTCAGATATATAAATTCCCACACATTATGTGTGCTGAACTGGTAGAATTGCCTGTTATAAGGCAGGTTTTTACCATTATGAGATGTATTTTTTTGTGCTCTTACAGCTATACCAAATTTTTAGTTTGGGCTGAAATTTTCTATGCTGGCTGTCAGCCTCAGGCTGAGTTACTTGAAAAATATCAGCCAAATGATTTTGCTAAGCCATTTATGTAAACTTGGCTGGAGAAAAAGTGCTGTTTTGCTTATACTGAAAGATAATTTTATCAAAAAAAAGCCCTATCTTCTATGGAATATGACACTGAATTCTGACAAAGCAGTAAACTAATTACTACACCCTTTTTACATTTCCTTGTAAATAAATCTGGCCAACCTACAGTCCTTCAAAAAATGACATGCTCACCAGGGTTTCATCTGACTACTAGTGATACCCTTGTTCTTTTAGACAATGTTCCTATGGTTTCTATGTTTTATTTGCAGGTCAATCTTTCCAATATGTGTTACCACATTTTGAGCACAGCTAATTGGATCCAAATCCCTCAGGGATTTGGGGAAGTAATGTCTTTTCTGCAAGTCCCTGCTACATTGAGACAAAAGCTATTAGCCAAAATGGCTGCAATTTCAACACATGGAGAGGCAGAAATATATGTGTCTACATGCTATTGGAAAGTCAGGACTGAAAGGAAGGTTTGACTTTCCTGGCAAACTGCATCATTCATCTGTATATGGTATCAAAGAGTATATGAATATGCTGTAAAAGGACAAAACCTCTTACAAGGCCCAACTGAGCAGATTATCTCCCCTTACCATTCTGCCTCACTGCTTCATGCTCTGTCCCTGTCTCACCAGGGAGGTTCTCCATGGCTAACAAAACAAATGAGCTGTTCCTTTACCAATTTTACTGTTTGCATTTCTTTTCCTCTTGTGGCACCTAAGTTTTAGTTGTATGCTATTGACTTTTGCCCCAAAGCTTTGTTACAACTGCAAAAATAAAATTAAAAATTATCAAGACCATCTTTAATTAATAAGTTATTCCTAACCTGGGTGGTATTCATAGGTAAAAGTCATCTATTGGCTCCAACCACACATTATCATTTCAAAGAGATGCATTTTGAGTGATTTTTTCTAAAAATGCCATAACTCTTGAAATAAGCAAAGGTACCACAGAATCATTTAGGCTGGAAAAGGCCTCCATGATCATCAAGCCCAACCTTTGACCACCTTGTTAACTAAACCATGGCACTAAATGCTACATTCAGTCATTTTTTTAACACTTTGAAGGATGCTGACTCCA
Source organism: Catharus ustulatus (assembly GCF_009819885.2). Classification (NCBI taxonomy): domain Eukaryota; kingdom Metazoa; phylum Chordata; class Aves; order Passeriformes; family Turdidae; genus Catharus; species Catharus ustulatus. Next base: position 20,555,971 of record NC_046227.1, on the reverse strand, counting down.
CCACCTCCCTGGGTAGTCCATTTCAATTTTTTACAATCCTTTCCATGAAGGAATTCCTCCTGATGTCCAGTCTGAAATTCCCCTGCCACATTTTGCAAGTTAAACACCCTCAGCTTCTTCAGCTTCTCCTCATATAACTCACTCTTTAGACCTTCACCAGCCCTTCTCTTGACCTCCTCCAGCACCTCCATGTCTGTCTTGTACTGAAGGACCCACGACTGGACACAGGATTCAAGGTGTGGCCGCACAAGTGTCAAGTACAGAGGGCATATCCTTAAGATTTATGGGTATAGAGCTTAGGACTTTAGATTAAATTATTTCTAGAGGTTCTTCATAAACTACTTTTTTTCCTATGATTGCAATGATTCTCCATCATGTGTATAATGGATTTTTAATGAAGAAGAACAGTATGAGTAAATTGTTACACATACCAGCCCAAAAGATCCCTGTGTAGTTTGTCCCTATTGTGCAGTACTAATGCTACTTTTCTCATTATCTTCACATTAAAGAAGCTAATTAAGGAAAATAATAGAAATTAATGATAATATGGGATTTCCTGGGAAGAGTATTTTGATGTTGCGGTCTGCTAAAAACCCCGCATATTTGTATGGTTTTGAAATGAATCCAGAACAGAAAATATGTGGTTCGTTAATACATATATATGAATACTAATCTTTCTTTCTCCAGTCTACTAGACACACCCTCAGAAATACATTTTCAGAAATGTGTTAATTAAGTTTTTAAGTATTTGTAGTACATCTTTTTTATCCCTTTGCTAATAGAATTGGTCAACCCATCTTAAACCTACTCTGTGAATGGAACTACCACTGATTTTTCCTTCATTTACCATTTACATAACTTCCAATATGTAAACCTGCTATAATATCAGTGAAAATAAAAGTAGAATGGACACATATGACTTAGTAAAATAGAGTGTTGTACCTGGTGAGGAGAAGTGAGCCTTTTTTCATATGTCAGTTGACTTCCTTCTGTGGAGAAGCGAAAACTTTTCCTTCTGATACTGTCTTCTGACTCAGACTTGGGGAACTTATCAATATCTCCTTTGTCCTCTGCTTCAGACATTTCTTTCTGTCTTCTTTTCTTCCTTCTGTTTCTTCTTTCTTTAGCACTCTTTGAGCTCAACTTTGATGCTTCTGAAGAGCTTTCCAAGAGTTCTCCTAATCCCCCTACACCACTGAAATCTCTTGATGCAACTGATGCCGCTGCTACTGCTGCTGTTGTCTGTCAGGTTACAAAGCAAAGTATTCTTAGTAGGCCAAAAAAAGAATAATTTTACAGTCTTTTATCAACTGGTATTTATTATCACTGTGCTAATAATGCTCTTCATACCCTCTTGAGTGTGTAAATATATTCAAACAAATTGCACTGAAGATAAACTATTGAGTTGTATTTGAAGCTATTGAGTGTATTTGAAGCACCAACTTCAGCAGAAGAATAACTACACTATATGTTAAAGAATTGCTGCACAAGACACTTGTCTGAAAATAAAAGTACAGTAATTTCATGTGTATAAGGTGCACCCTTTTGACTAAAATTTTGGTCTGAGCAGGACCAAGCCCGCCTGGCCCTGAGCCGAACCAGTAAGCCCCGCGATTGCGCGATTCGGTTACTAATTTGTTACTTTGTTGTGCGGAGATCCTCGCTGTTGCTGCAAAAAAGTGCCTCTTATATGCCGGTGCATCTTGTATATGGACAAAGCTCGGAAATTTGCCAACACCTGGAAGTGCACCTTATACTCCAGTGTGCTTTATACTCGTGAAATTACTGTAGTCAGAAAAACGTTAACATAGTGATTTTTCATGTATTTCAGATCTGTTATTCCATTTTCTCTTGAGAAAAGCCCCACATCATGCTCTAATTCAGATGATCCCTTCTGAGTTCTTACAGAGAAAATTAATGCCTAGCACTCATCATGTGAGTTCATGTATCAAAACCCAGCTAGCACCCTGAAAGCAGTTGAATCCAGCATTTCCTCACTGTCTTCACAGCAAGAACAGTCCCTTTACTTTCCTTCTGCCTTTCCTGGTACCAGGCACAACCTCTAGATGCATCTTCAAGCCCTTCTTCCCTCTTCATGTTTCCCCTCCCACACGTCCCACTGTATCTGCACCCTAGGCACTCTAGGTCTTTGTTATAGATACGCAAAGGTACGTTTATTGCCTGTGGGTGCTACAGACTGAGAAAAGAAAAAGTTGAAATTTCTTCTCTGGTGGAAAGGGGTGAGATGACTTACTGGAGCAGAGTCATCCCAAAACTCAGGACCAGAATCTTTAACTACAGTGGTCAGCCTACTTGTTTTGGTTCATTAGAGAAAGGTTCTTTTAGTCAACAAAAAAAGAAGAATTGAGAGTATGTCCAGTGCTGTTCCTTGAAAGAACTGTGGGAGATTGCGATGAAATTCTGTTGTGGAAATATCTTTGCGGAGATGATAGGCTGCTCTTAGCTTACAAAAAAGGGTGGTATGATAAATGGCAAGAGACTGGGTTATATAACAGAGATGACTAGTAATTATCCAGCAAAACATATTATATTCAGTGCCAAGTATTTCAGGAGTGATGACATATCTCTTTACAGCAGGAAAGGATAGTTTGAAAGCTCATAGTATGAATTAATGTCTTTCTTTGCCACAATATAAAACCCATGCTATAGAAGTTGACTTGATACAGACTTTTTCTGCTAAATTGAGTATTAAAAGGAGTCCGAATTGTTTATTGAATAAAAAAGCAATACTCAAAACTGGTTCAGAATACCATCCTTCAAAGACTAACAGAAACAAAGGCAGCAACTGCTGAGTCATCACCCATCTACTTCATAATACTAACAGTAAAGGTCAGACAAGTGGAGCAATCCAAAGATCACTGTGATGACTTAAGTTTGTGGATGAATAGGTTCATTGTCAAGGGGGGGGAAGAGATGGGTCCCAAACTAATTTCTGACTTAGCAACTAATTCAACACTTCAGTGATCACTTCAGTGCCTACTTTCTGCTAATGTTTGCACAAACAAAAGAAATCCTGACCGTAATAACGTTTTACTTATAATTAATGTACTGGTCATTCATTTAAAAAATATTACTTTCCAGGGTCTTAATTCAACCTTACTTATAGTCTCTGTTTATTTTCTATTCTTCTGTCTAAATCTGGATCAGCTTCATTTTTCCCCATTCTCAGATACACATCTTGATGACCCTGATGATATCTTTTAGTATAATGTGATTTAGTGCCTTTAAGGCATTAAAATACAAGATTTAAGAAAAACCCAGCAATATACACTTTGATGACATTCAACCTTTCTAAATTTGAGTTTTGCAGGATTCTACTTTTTCTTTAGTAATTTGGAAGGGATAAAGTTTAATGACTAAAATAAAGATATGCTAATTAAATTTCACAAGTCATACATAGAAGTTTCTTTTCAAGCAAAAGACAGAGAGTTTGTCTTTTTGTTAGCACTTTATGGAGTCATTCTAACTTAGTGAAAGTACCTGTAAAGTACTACCGAAAATAGAGTTTCATAGGAGTTTCAAATTTGCTAGCATTTTATAAACATTGTCCTGTTGAAAATTACTAAATGCCTTTTGAAAAGCAGTGGAAAATCAATCCACAAATTAGACAGATGGCTGACTCACAGACCTGAACTCCTGCATTTATTTTACTTTCAGATAAGAAAACCTCTCACAAAAGTATCTATTAAAATGTCTTTTTCCTCATAAAACTTTAAATTATTTTCTTTTCTTTTCAAATGAAACAAAGATTTCTTTAAAAGAATTCTGAAGTACTATATTTATAATGAATATTGATCATTGGTTTTGAATATTGCTTGTCTTTTCTAAAAATACATAAACTTCTGATTTACTACAGTGTCAGTTCAGGATATTTTTAATTATCCTGCTGGATAGAAACCTAGAACACTGATCACAATCTTTCTCTCTATTTGATGAATATTTGGGCACAGCTATTAAGTACGCCAAGCTTGACAATTCTAACTCAGATGTAAACCAGAAGTAACATCACTAGACTTTGTTCATGATATTTACAAGAGCTGTAACATTATTTATGACTACTTAAAGTCAGGTTTCTAGAGCATTCTTATGATAAACATTTTACTTTTATAGTCTTTTGGTGAATGAAATAACATTCTTTTTTGTAACAATATCTTGCTTTTTTTACTATTTGGTTAATTCCTGGTTTTCGTTGGCTATTTCCACTTTTATAACTTGCATGGTATGACCTTTTATTTTCTGTAATTCATTGCACAATTTGTTCGTGTTCTTAATCACAGAAGATTTTTTCCTTGCCCTAAGAGCAAAGTCATTCAGAAAGTACAATTTCCATCATTACCTGAGCTTCCTCTTGTTGCTTCTTCAGTTGTTCCAGCATTTGCTGAAATTCTGCCTCTTTCTGCTCTGCTTCTTCCATTGTTGCTTGATTCTGTTCTTCATAGGCCATGGCAACCACAGCCAGGATCAGGTTTATCAGATAGAAAGAGCCCAGAAAAATCACCAGAACAAAAAATATCATGTATGTCTTCCCAGCAGCACGCAGTGTCTAGGGAGAAAAAAGCATATCTATATATTATTCCACAACTCAATTTTTTCAGCTCATGCAAAAATAAGCATATGTATGTAATTTTGGGCATCACCAAGAGTTCATTATTTATGTCATAATAATCTCTTACCAGCTGATAGAGGTTTTCCCAGAAGTCCTGAGTCATTAGCCGAAACAGTGACAAAAAAGCCCAACTGAAGGTGTCAAAACTTGTGTAGCCATAGTTGGGGTTTCTGCCAGCTTTCACACATATATATCCTTCTGGGCATTGTCTATGTAAAAATCAAACAGGAGGCACTTAGTCATAACTTTTATTCCCTTTTAGAAAATATGCATTATCTTTTGGAAGAATATGCATTATTTTTTTAACAGAAAATCCATAAATTACAATTAAATTGATTGAGAAAAAAAAATATTCCAAGAATTTAACTAATAACATTGTAAATGAAAGACATTCTTTTCATCCACTCACTGGTTGAAATGACCTAAATATTAAAATTCTCCTCAATTACATTTTGCAAATAGAATCTTTATTCCAAATGAATTATTTCCTGGCAGAAATAATTGCTAAAATGTTGTTAAGGTTACAGAGAGATTAAACAATATTATTAGTTAAATCCAATTGTAGTATTAGGGATTTCCCACATAATGCTGATATATATTTTTAGTGACCCTCTTCACTGCTGCCAGTCAGGCATTTACATTTGGCACATGCAAATGGCATAATTTACCAGAAGTGAAAGAGTTAGGCTTGAAAAAAGAGGTTCAATCTCGAACTGTGAAGTTACTGCTATGCTTTCTTAATATTTTCTTAATATTTCTTAATACGTTCTCTTTCTCACTTTTAACTTTTGTTTCCTCCTACCTTCTTCAATCAGTAAATTACCAAAAGAGACTTAAAAAAATTTCAGATCTTATCAATAAAACCAATTTCATTTTCCAATCCAGCAGGAAACAGTTAGTTAGTTTTTTTTTTTCAGCCAGAATGTACAACATTTTGACTCCAGTAAGAAATTCTCACTTAGCTGCAAAACTCCATAAGTTCTGTAACCCCGCTAAATATAGAGTTGCAACTAGATCTCATGTTACTTCTTTTTCTACAGAGCATAACAGAGAATTTTTGAAAGGGTCTTACCCTGCATCAGAGCTATTACCACAAAGTAGGGCATCTCTTTGTCCTTCCAAAATGTAAAAATGAGCTGTGTAGAAAGCATTAGAAATATTTATGAATAGATCAAATAAACCTGAAAGTGCTACAAAGTAAAATAAAAATTAATTATGTTAAATAATAGTTGCTTGCTACTGATCACTTTGCAGCTTGTTTAGGAACCTTTCTGGTTGTTGTATTTTTTTATTGTATATATTTGATCTGTAAATCAGTATTTGTAAGCAGTTGTACATAAGGCAGAAATATAAACCCCTCAATGTTCTTTGGTCACAAATAATTACATATTTTAGCCACAAATATATTAAAGTAGTTATATCAGACATTCTTACTTTCATCCTCAATGTAATCCTTCCAGTTAAACGTGCTCACTGTCATGTTAACAAATGTACCGTTTTCATTCATTGTGCTGTTAAAGTAGGAAATAATGTTTATCTCAAAAGTAGAATTGTCTGGAGGCCACTGAAGGCATTTATTCCTCAGGTTGCCCATGAACAGCTGCAGCCCTATCAGTGCAAATACACTCAGACAAAACACAGTCAGGATCATCACATCTGAGAGCTTCTTCACAGACTGAATCAGGGCTCCTACAATAGTTTTCAGGCCTGCAAAGACAAAAGATCCATAGAATTATCATAGAGTATCTTTGCCCTTCCCATATAATTAAGAGGCCATGCAGACACTTAAAAAGAAATTATTTTTTATTTCTTGAAAGGTAAAGCTTCATGAGCAGCCTCAGAGCTTGTGAAGATGAATGAAAGAAAAAGATTCATTTTTATGAATATGCAATGTACATATATTCCAATAAATCAAATATGTAATCTTCTCAAGCAGGAAACTTTATCAATCATGCTTTCCTAGTTTAGATTTGATTGCATTTCCTAATTTTTGTGTGCATTAAATATTCTGCCAATAATTCAGTTTCCAGTTAATTCTAAACATGACTTCACAGTAGTGTGAAGCAGCATGAGATAGAATTGCTGGTAATTTTGAATGATAAAATCTTTTGCATTTGATAAATTTTCCTGTGCATCATTTATTTCCTCTTTGGTATCTTCTTTTTTGTTACTTCCTTATTTTTAAGATTAATGCCAAATTTAAGTGGTAAAAAAAAGGAAAAATTTCAAGACCAAGAAAGCCATAGCACTAAGCTTTTGTAATGTAGAGGCAATTTGTCACAATAAAATGCAGAAAAACAAAGCAAAATAACCCATAGGCCTCATATTTTATGTTTCATGCAAGATTCTGTTAAACTCAAAGGCTGATTTTGCAAAATAAAAGAAGCTAATGCTGAAAAGGCAAAGAATCATAAACTAAGTTAATGATCCATGCCTTTATTTCTTTTTTAAATTTTTATTTTCTTTTGGCAACATGAGCAGCGAACAGCAAGACTTATGCTCAAAGGAAGTGAATTCAATGGAACGAAAGTCAGCCTCGGTGTTTAACCTCGCTCTCACCTGGAATGACTGATATTGTTTTCAAAGCTCGGAGAACTCTGAATGTTCTCAACGCTGAGACATTGCCCAGGTCCACAAACTCTGTCACATATCTGTAATAGGGGAGTTCACACACAAACACAATGACAGCACACAAATAACAGTTGGAGATATGAGGGGCCTAACACCTTACACCAACTACTTCTTACCTGGAATTACAGAAATAGTTTTCAAAGCTCTCAATACTCTGAAAGTTCGAAGAGCTGAAACATTGCCTAGGTTTACAAATTCTGTTACATACCTGTAGAATTAAATCACAGTTATTCAGAATTGAGGCAGAGCTTATACTAATTATGTGGGTCTTCAAAACCTCTGTGGCAATACTAGCAATCATACTTCAAAATTTACCTGTCTTTTCAGTACATTTCGCTTTAATAATTATTTTCATCAATTTTGCTTAAAAGTAATTGAAGTGAAACTCACTGATTTGTATTTGAACATCTAGTTAAACTAATTAGCCTGTAATGGGATGGTAACATGAAGTCAAAGGGATGGTTTCATTTCTAGTGAGCAGTAAAATGTAGGACATGAAATTAGTGTCCCTCAGCAGTAATTACACTAGTGGCTGACGCTCCATTTTGGCTTCTGCCGTATTTTACTTTGATTTATGAATGCTAAAATGTGTGATACAGGGTCTAAACTTCAAAGGTTGCAAATATTTTTAAATAAATACATTTATTAGAATAATATTTACCACTAATTTCATGCCCTAAAAGCTTAAAAAGTTCTTGAACCACTTACGCCATTAAAATGACACTGAAGTCAAGCCAGTTCCATGGGTCTCGTAGAAAAGTAAAACCTTCTAAGCAGAAGCCCCTTGCAAGAATTTTGATAAGTGATTCAAAGGTATAAATTCCAGTGAAAGTGTACCTGAAAATCATCAGAGCAGGAATAATGGATTTTTGCATACTCACAGACAGTGCCATTCTTTAGCAAAGATGACTTAGAAGAAAAAGTATTCAGAGGTGAAGGGAGTAAATTATTAACTTCACTTGCCCTAAATACTGTAGTTGCTGTTCAGTCTTTGTTGAAATTTGAACCTGATATATATGCTACTTAGTTTCTAAAAGGTTGATTTGATTTCAGTTCTTGTGCTTACAAATAATTTCTGACTCTAGTATTTATGGATACATTTCAGACTTTGATATTTATATGTACATTCTTTGGCACTCACAGGGTTGCCTCTTTGCTTGCATTCATAAATCAGGTAAATTTCTAAGTGTTACAAAAACTGAAGAATTTTTTTTTTTATTTCTAAATCAGAGAGTTTTGTAAAAATCAGTTCTAGATAATAACTATACTAATGCCAGTATTACATGTTTATTTCATAAATAATCATCACATATTAGAAAGCATGCCCAGACTGTTATTCTCAAAGATGGGGAGCATGATTACCAGCTTACCTGGTGTGGGAATAGCTATGCACTTAACATAGAACAGTCAGTTATAACCAGCACAATGCAGGCTCTTCCTGAGACCCACATGGATTTCAGAGCTCTGCCTACAGACCCCACTGCTCTCCTTTCAGACTCCCAGCAACTCTGACAAGCCATTGTCACTGTTAATTGGGAATGCATTAATGATAGATGTTTCTAAACAGGGTTCAGTGTAAGGTTCATTAATGCAGAGAAATAAATAAATAAATAAATAAATAAACAAACAAATAAATAAATAGATAAATAAATAAATAACAGTAATGGCTCTTTAAGAAAAGGAGGGAATGAAAGAAGCAACAAGTGATTAGAAGAAGGTTTTTCATGAGTAGTATTATTTCAAACAAAAACATAAAGGGTTTTGAGGAACATGACCTGATGGAAGGTGTCCCTGCATGCCAGGGGGTTGGAACTGGATGATCTTAAAGATCCCTTCCAACCCAAACCATAGAACAGATTCTACAGTAGTTCAGAGGAAAACATATATTTTGTTAAAGAATAAACATGCATTTATAAGCACGAACAAGAAAGATAAATATTCCTTATTTTGGTCAGCTCCTTATTACCCTTTCATAGGTAAGGCCCTTTCCTTGGCAGTTTGAGTTTCTTGTGATTTGTGGGTTGTGTGTGTCCTTGTGGCAGGCACTTAAGAGGTCAAATCAGTAAGGTACAATAAAAGTCCCGCTGTCATGAGATCATGGATACTCATGCAATTTTACATGCACAATTTTACATGCACATCTGCAGCTCCTTGTCTGATTTATGCTCAGAATATCCAAGGACAGGAGCTCCTATTTGCATTACACAAAAGAAGTTCAGATATTTCTCACATATAATTTTAACAAACATGGTGTTACTCTTAAATCATTTAAGTTATTCAGGGGGAAATAGGAAAGATAGTGATGATCTCATGGAATCTGATTCTTCCTAACTCTGGACAAACCCATTCTGGCATTTACATTTTTATAAATGCTTGGAATCACACAACAACATTTTATAAATGTTGGAATCACACAAAAGCAAAGACGTAAAAATAAAGAAGTAAAAATGTTTAACTTACTCTACATTCTTTGTCCAGTCCGGAGGGTTACTCATGGTCATAAATACACAGTTGGTCAAAATAGTGCACATGATAAGCATGCTGAATAATGTAGGTTATAGTTAAGGCACATAAGTAAAAAAGTAGGACAGTTTTATAACACTGAAATAACTTTAAAATATTAAGTATTTACAAATGTGTACAAGTAACATGATACTCTAATTTAAGATTAAAAATAAAGCCTTGCACATAATTTTATGTATTTTAAATGGTGCGCCATCCGGCATATTATGGTGCACTTCTGTAAAAAAAATGCAATACTTTTGTAATTATAGCAGGTTTAGGTTTTAAATAAAGTTTAAATATATCTTTAACTCTGTAAATCATGAAATGACTACCCAAATGCAATTACTCATTTAATACAGGTGGATTGTTCTAAAAGATCTTTAGTCAGAGATTGGTTGTTTAGGCCCAAGTTTTTCTTTGAACATGATTGAAATATATTTAAAAATACTCATCCTTTATCCTGAATCTTTTACAGGACACATATCTCAATACTGAAAACACAATGCTGGAAAAGCTGCTCTTTACCCATGCTCTTTTGTCCTTGCTAAGTGAGTCTAGTTCATGAATAGTACTACTGGTCTTGGTAAAAGTGTGACCTTAGATATGTTCAAGTGCAATGGTTTGTTACTAATGTGGCCTTAGCTGCAGGGCTTAGTATGGGATCAGGTCTCCTTCTAGATATAAAGCCTGATATTTAAACTCTGACAGATTTAGGTGGTTCAGTAGAGAATTCTCTCGGCAGGGATGAAGATCATACTGCAATTCACATGGGATATTGCTCCTTTTTTTAAGGGTGAACAACATATATTTATTTAGCATAGTTGACTCCAATGGATGCAATTTGTATGTCCAGATGAAAAGTGTTATTTCAGTCATTAAGTATTTTTAAATAGCAACACATAAATCAACATGAAGAAAAAAGGATATGAATGTACCAAAATCTTGATAGCAATTTTTCTGATGGGATTAAAAGGAGTTAAAATATACAAGGCAGATGTGGCACTGAAGCGGAAAATTGCTTTTCCCTTATTCAATACTATGAAAGTCTGCAAAAAAGAAATACAAAATTAAAATACAGTGTTGACTACATATGTATCTTTGCCTTCTACTTAAAGTTTCCATTCTCTACCTGAGAGGTACAAGTTCCATTTTACTGTCTACCTGTGCTAGGAAAGTAACTGATTTCTATGAATACAACGGAATAAGCCTTCCACAGCCAATTCTCCAATTTCCAAAATTTGCCAGCATGTGGACTGAATTATGATGTAATTAAATTGGTGGGAATTACAAAAAATAATGGCAGTATATCAATAAAAGCAAAATGCAGGATTTTGCCACTAAAATATTTCAATTTTATTTCTCATGAAGTCTTGGATTAAAGTGAGAGCTTCAAATTTATCAAATATATTCCACCTTGTGAGCAAACACAAACAAAACCAAAATAGCAAAAGGACAATTCTAAATGCCAGTTTGTATTTGGAACAAATACTTGACAGAGTTATATACACACATACATATATACTGACAAGGAGAAATTGTCATTACAAAATCAACCACAATTTAAAAATAATTTTGCTTCCATTTTCTCTTTTAAATACTACCGATATCAATTATATGCATCTTCTAAAACATATATCTGTGAAAAAATTAAAATTATTAATATATTGCCAGCTAATGTATTTCTAAGCAATGTGAGACAAGCGTATACCAGAATTTGGCATTCTATCACAAGAAGTATTTTTTTTAAAAAAAATTTGCTGGTTTTCTTGTTGACAATGTGTACTTATTTCCCCTATATTTGAGCAGAAAAATTAGCTAGTGATTACCTTTTAAATTTTGGTCTGATAAACCTATGGTTTGTGTTCAGTTTATTCAATTTCTGTGGGCAGTTGTTGCCTAAGTGTATTTGTCTGTGAATAAGGTTTACTTGTATCTTTAGTGCTGCTTGAAATTTCTTCAGGACATAACTATTTTTCATTCTTTTGGCTCTTTGTCAATGGTAATGGTTCTGCTTTGTGTTACCATAATAGAATCTTTGTTAAACTCTCACAGAGCTATATAGTATCACTGTTCTCCATGTTGATTTTCATTCTCTGCAAAAACTTGGCTGTGATCAGAAAAATTCTGCCCTCTCTGTGCCCTTTACTGCCTATTTGGACAGTCATCTTGGGCAAGGAAAGCAAACCTCTTCACAGTGAGAAAGAAAATAAGTAAAGGAGTGTTGCTGGTGCCTGTTGACAGAATAACAGCAAGCTTACACTGAGGGTGGCAGAGAACGGACACACACTACTTGGCATTTCTCCCTGCCCTACAGTCCTTCACCCAGCTGGAAATGCTAGAAAGATGTTGCCTGTCCCAAGGTCACTGCTGCAGCTGAGCCTGAAGACAGACTAAATTCACATATGATTTTCTCTGCACTGACAAGTAAATGATTAAGGGTAGTTTCTACTATACACCAGAGGAGGGATGACTAATTCTAGTCCATGATTTAAGATGTCCATTTGTTTTCTGTTGAGCATAATTATACTGCTAGGTTATATAAACATAGATGTAACTTGTGACTAAAGATCCTACACTTTACTAATTGCTCTCATACATTAAGAAATCCATTATTAGTATGAGCTTTTACACTTTTGTTCAAAAAAATCTGACTACTTTTCCTGATCAATAAAGGTTAGAAACTATACTTCAGGACTTCTCAGGCTTGCTGCAACTTCACTTCAGACAATTTTATCCCTGAACTCATGCAACTTTATTCCTGAAGTTTTGGAGCTAGTCTCAAAAGGCTTAGTACTGACAATTATGTTGTAAGTAAGAATTTGCATGGAACTGTTGTTATAACCCAAACAATATATATTTAAATAACCCTTGGCAATTCTACTTCTTTAAGCTTTAATCTCTTTACATTTCCCTAATAACATACATACTTGTATTATCTACAGCATTGTTTATGTAACTTTGGCAACTGTTAGGTTATACAATTGCATACAGATTCTGCTTCCTTTTCTGCTTCCATTACTGAGGCCATAATTTTTAAACCTGTTTTACAAACCAAAGGCAACAAAAAATTTAGCCACAAATTAGCCACAAAGATTATTTGCATGATCTTTTTCTAGCAAACAAAGTTTCTTTGGAGTTTAAAGTATTTTATGCCTTGATTTTTTTTTTTTATAGTGGCTCAAAATTGTTTCTTATCTTGATGGCAGCCTGGTATGCTTCAAGCCGTCAATAGAGCAACTGTGTCCAGTTCTAGCTCTGTTTCACAGAGATGGCAAAAGATAGTCCCAAGTACTTCTCCATAAAACACTTTCTGCATTTTTTAATTTAGGGGTGTTATCCACCTCTTCATCTTCCTTCACTCTCCTTACCTACAACACTTTGCGGTCTATCAGAAACTGAGAGAACATCATGATGATGCTAAAGGAGCACACAGAAATAAACAAGAGTATAGAGGAAAATTGGCTATTGCTGTCACCTGTACTTTCACTAATCAGTGCAGGACCTAAGGTACTTTTATCTGTTCCCAGGTGGGATTATTTCAGACCCTGGAGGATTTATAACAGTCTACAGCTAATCAAAGCTATGGAAAACAAATACTTGTTTTTTCCTTGTCTTTCTCCTAACTCAAATAACACCAGTCTGCTGCCAATTGTAAGCATCATTGCAACAAGACCAAAACCCATATGCTGTGCTGTAGATCTTGACTTTTAAAAAGTCAGACTTTTTACTTGAATGGATCAGTTTGAACTACCTTTTCTATCTCTGACTCCCTGACTTGGGGATCATGTGAAAAGGAGGATTGTGTATGACTGTGCAAATTGGAAGGGAAAATGCACCTTTTTTAGGAGTTTGCATTCTCCATGGAGCACAACTTGGCTAATAATGGTCCCATTGTGTTACAGCCACACACATGTAACTTAGATATATTGCTTTTATTTCATAACTCTTTTCTCTGGTCTTTCTGTATAAAAACTCTTCAGAACATCAAAATCATCATCAAGATCAAAAACATCATTTTGCAATTCCTTCCTTTAGAATAACCCTTTCCATGGTTTGACAGAGACTTCTAATTGACAGCTCCATGGTAGAAATCTATCACAGCAAAACCAAACATCTCAAGCAATAGTTTGCATTGTGGTAGTTTCATATGAGACAACATTTACAGAGTCTCTATATGCTACGCATATAGACATACATGTGTTTCATATGTATGTTTGCATATGTTATATAGCTATAAGGAAACAAAGAATATGGTTACAGTCCTATGTTTAATTAACTTGAGTGGATGCTACCTTGTTATCTACAATTACTTACATTGCAAAACCGTGCTTGGAACATCACTTTTGACATATCCAGTCTTACTAGTATATTAAAATCAAAATAATTCATTTTGTTCTCAAGTTCAGGCAAGATCAAAAAAACACATCTTCCTGACAATAAAGTAAATAGCAAGTAACTCAACAGAATTGAAGCAGTCACAGTATGGAAGAGCATAAATCAAAAGATGATTCTGGATATTTAGCAGATTGATAGTTCCAACCATCAAATTTTGTGATTAAACTTTTCTGGTGTATAAATTTATATTCTATTTTGTGCAAAACATAATTCACTCACTTTTTTATTGATATAATATGGGTCCAGGTCTTCCAAAGGTTCAGACACCATTCCTGGAGGTATGTCGCCGTAAATAAATGGCAGTGTCTTTCCTGCCTCCAAGTCACTGTTTGGTTTTGGACCATTTTCATCATCATCATCTGTATGCTCTTGCTTGGGCTTTTTAGCTTTTTCTTCTGCAGAACGCTTTTCAATAGCTGCGAGAGAATCTCTAGTAAAATAGCGGAAGCTTTCAGGTCCAGGTGGTACCAGCAGTGCCTGTGCCATGTTTTCATCCTGCAAATTTAATTACTTTTTGCTTCTTGCATAAGAACGACCTATAAAAAAAAAATTAATAATTTAGGCAAGCTAGATTGTACCAATAGGAAAAACCTCAACATTTGGTTAGAAACTCTTTCCAGGCTTAAATAGAAATAGAAGCAGCATATTTCAAGGCTGAATGGCAGTTAAAAGCAACAGAATTTATTTAGATATTTTATAAATTATTTTTCAGCTTTTTCCTGCTGATCCAGAAAAAGACACTGTTTCTGCCCACAGATACTGCTTTGCCTGTGTCCTTGGACACTCCCAGTTACAGCAAATTGCTGATACAAGTGTTTTAACAGTACAGCTGGTTTTTTTTAACAGCAAGTATAAAAATGCATATTCAGTGAGGTACTGTTGAAAATTGTAAACCTACATTCTACTTCTAATATATTTCATTTTTTCTGTAATTTTTTCAAGTATTAGTCATACAACTTTACAAACATCAATACTTTCATTAAATTAAAAAATTGTGCACAACTGGTACTGTTTAAATGACAGCAACTGAATTATAGGAGGAACAAGCATAATTCTTTCTTACTGACACTTAACTGTGGTGAAGGCTAATATTAGATACCAGAGCAGCTTAGGTTGCACTTATTCACTGTTAACTGTGAATCAAAACCACAGGCCTTTAAGTAAAAGGAAACGGCATGTACAATCAAGGCTATGTGGGAAAAGATGCTGCTTCTGATTCTTTGCAAGGCAAGTGTAATAGTATTTTTTCAGACTGAAACTAGTCCAAAACCTAAGGCTCTGGTTCCCTGTGAATGTCTTTAGTACCAGCAGTGGATGATGCTGCTTTTTCCTGCTCTCTGCATTGAATTCGCTACTGTACAGCAAGTCTCTTTATGAAGTCCTGCAGCGCATCAACTGAAAGCAGTGTTATTTTTCTCTCTTCCAAGTCCTTCTGAAGCAAGATCAGTTATTTAAAGTGATGTACTGTACAGCACAGTTGAGAGGTTTGAATAGCTGGAGGGAGAGAATGGCAAAATGAAGGCAGATATGGTTAAATAGTGCTGCCACCAGGGAAGAAATTAAAGCTTCATTCGGTGTCTACTTTGCAAGAGTTTACAGCATACTGTTGTAAAAATTTTAATTATGAGAACCAATTTTAAGAAGGAGTTTCAATCCTTAACTGATGAGCTTTAATTATATTTTCTGTTACATGAAGCCATGTAACCTTTGCTGCATTACTTCATGAATGTGCAACATCTGTATCCTGAAGATGCCACATCTGAATTTGAGACATAATATTCTGCTCATTTACACTCATTCAATAGTCCTTCTCCTAAAGCTTCCACACACAGAGGCACACAAAGTGCTACAGTAATGATCTTATGAAATAAGATATGTGAAGGCAGAAGGGGGTGTTAAAAAGTACTTGAAAAACCTAGAGTAAGAAACTGGAGGAAAGAAATGAAACAGCATACTCCTAACTCTGAATTACTAATCCAATGACATGGTAAGGACTCATGTTCCTGTGCCACTTGAAATCTTTATCTCTGGAATGGGTTCACAGCACAGAGATCACTGAAATAATTTAGTCAGTAGATTATAGCACCAAGTGGATAAGTAATACAAGACCAGAACCAAGATACCATAAATTCAGAATTCAAATACACTGTACTGTAGACACAAAGAAGAAAATTTCTCTCAAGGAGTATCGCGGAGAACTATGGGTTAATGCAATGTGCAGAATGACAGAGACCTTGGAGTGGCTGAAGACATAGATGCAGTATAAAAGAAAAAATAAATTATAAAGCCAGAGTCTCCAGCAGGCAACTTTATCACAGGCTTCTATCCTGAAATTTCTACTAATTTTTTCTTTGTACAAGATGGATGCCTTTGCTAATCTCTTTTTTAAATTAATGTAACTCCCGATAATAAGGATCCTAAACTCAAACTTGTCCCTTATTTTTAGAATTAAAAGCATACCTCATTTTCTGGACACAGTCCTTTGATTACTACTTTTGCTCATGGAGGATTAATGAACTAAGAAGATGTCTGAGGTTTTTCTTTGGTCTTTCTGAATAATTCATTTCTTTAAACCCCATTTAACATGTCTGTGATTCAACTTTTCACCCTAGGTGCCTTTTCTATGAAACTAGTCTCAAAAGATGCATCCAAATCAAGTCATCAGTGTCTGTCTTGTCTTTATAGTTCAGTGCATTTGTCTAGGCTGCTTTTCATCATTAACAGTTACAGCTATGAGTACTGTAACAAAATGCATCGTCCTCACTTAAAAGATATGTATTTGTATTGCCAGAAATCCAAAAAGGAGCCAGTCACTGACTAGGGAAAAGTATTGGCAGATTGAGGGATTCACTGGATTTCTCAGGGAAAAAACATGCCCTAAAAGTTATCCTGATGAGTTGGAAATATTACTTGAGACCTGCCTCCCCTACTGTCTAGTGCAATTACATCTCTTCTTTGCTGCTGCTAGTACACAAAAAGGTTTTTAGTATACTAAATATGCCCCAAGCATTTTCATTTAGACTACAAATCTTAACAGAACTACACAGAAATATGTCTGATTAGTGTTGCTATACATGCATTAATTTAATAGAACAATGAAATAGAAATTGTGCTGTTGCCTGTACTGAGCTTGAACAATCTCTTAGCAATCCTTGAATCATGAACTGCTAATCTGTTAGTGATAGCTTCCCTCTCCTTCCTTCACTGGTTTTAAAATGGTTTGTTATCTGCTAACTAAACTGCCAGGATATGAGTGATAATAGGCAGAATTCAGACACTCTGTATATCTAAAAATTCAGAATAACTGTCATTAAAAACCAATCTTTAAAGAAAGAGTCTCAAAACTACATGTGGTCCAGGCTACTCAGTACCTTCTGCTGCTCAGCAAAGACAGTTTCAAGTATTTGAAATACAATTCTGGTCTATTTATCATATATGTACTACACTATAATTAAATACATTTCATTAGAAAAATGAATTTCCCATTTATTAAAAACATGCTTTTGCCATTTAGTTGTAATTAAGCATGGCATTCAAGTCCCTCTCCAATTTTCCTTCAGTCCCTACCTTTAAATAATAAGATTGAGCAAAACCCAGTATCTATATGTTTTTAATTTTATACATATTTCAGCTACTTATATTATGTCCACAGATATCTTGTTAAATTTTATTTTTAATATAATAATCTTCTCATCATTTACAGATGATGAGTCAGAAAGTAAGTAAAATATCTTTGGTAACAATGTCAAATTAATTTTTTGTGTCTCTGAAAAAGCAAGAAGTGGCCTGAAGGTATCTATTTTTATGATATCTTAAATAGGGCAAATGGTAAAAGTGAAAGGACCAGTGTAAGTACCAGGTAGATACCATGATTGTTTATTAAAACCTTCAGGTTATCTAACAGGTTATCTGCATTTTGCATAAAACTGCACACACCCCCTTCAAAATTTTCAAGGTGGAGAAACAGCAGACCTTGCTGGGGCTTTTCCCTTTAAAGTAATGCCTGTTAAAACCTTGGAAAAGCTGACTACTGAGATTTTCATTCCATTAAAAATAAAACAGTTGATTAGGGTTGAAGTAAGTGCAAGGATAGCAAATGGAATCTGTAAAATGACCAGCTATCCTAATTTTCATATGCTAATCTTTTATTTGAGAAGCTGTAATTTGGAACTAATATCTTCCCCTGTGCCAAGCCCTGCAACAACCTCTCAGATGCTAAAGCCTGGATTAAAAACTTTCCTCTAAACCATTTGTGTTAATAAGACCAGCTGTCTCAATGGAAGTAAAGCTATTTGTCCAAATCAAAAGGATGGGTCTCCCAAAGTAGGACAGAAACAGTAGGGCTAGTAGCATCACCTCAGCATCAGCTAGACATTACTTTCTGCAGTTTAGAAATAAAAAGTGTAGCTCTTGTCTGCTGGTATCAGAAAAATATCTAAAATCAAGCTCTTACTGTCCTGAGGAGAGAGGAGATACAAGAGATCATATACTGGGACTGGCTGAAAAAATGAGTCATCTTAGCTCCCTTTCTCAGTGTTTGGGAAATTGCTTTGCAAAATTCAGGTATTGGTTTTCTGGAAGTAAAGGTAAATTACATTTAAGTTACTGTGCTCTGATCAAATTCCAAATCAGGAAATGCTGCCTTCAACTTTTTCTAGAAAGAAAAGGTTAGGTAACTATTATTCTGGTGAATAAAATATAAATAATTTAAATCTAAATATTCTTGTGAAGAAGAACTAAAACTAAATATTTTTAATTGACATTTCTCATGGCTTTTGTGCACAGAGAATAATTTTATGAAGAAATATTTTTTTAAGATACAGATCATTTTCTTTTCATAATAGACAGTTACCATCGTTTATCATTTATCCTGGCATATTTACTCTATTTTTTACTGCTTTAAAATATTCTAGTAAAAAACAGTATTACAAAAAGATCAAAAGAGACTCAAAATGTCACTGCTGTAGTTCACAGTGGTAAATGCAGTGCAATACAGACTTCTTTGAGATATCCAAAGAGACATGCAGTTAAAATTATCTGTGGATCCTAAGGCAAGGAATACATGAAAGTTGGTTTCATAAAAATAGGTGTTTCATGGAAGGGAGTGATTTCCTCAAAGGTGAAAACAGTCTCCAGAACTTAGTACCTGGTCAGAACCAACCTCTTTAAACTGTAATCTAGTACTTCAAACTTTGTCAATTTGTTTTAATAGATCCTCCCTGACTAACACATAGGATTATTTTCCTTTTTTCCAGTAAATTCAACATTTAGTATTGATCCATTGTATCCTTTTTTTTTAGACTATACTTTATCTGTAGCCATGATTTTATTTTTATCTGTATTTGTACAGTCAGCGTCAGTAGCCTATAGGCAATAGTGTTACATAACTATTCAAAATAAAAATATTGAAATCACCACCAGATGTTTATTAATAAGATTAATAAATCACAGAAGACAAAAATACTTGTTATGAGAATATGAATAAGGATATGTCACAGAAATAATATTCCTTAATAAAAACTTGCTTTAAAATTATTTATAATGGGGTTATTTAAAATAAGTGTCTGAATGTGAACTGGTAGTTCACCTTGGACGAAACCTGGCCAAAGAACAGTAAATGTAGTAAAAGCTTCAGGTGCTTCAGGGGTATTACATGCAATTTTATTTCATGTTCTCAGTAATTACTTGAAATTAGGTGTGAAAGTACATTAACTGAACCTTAAGAACCCCAACCTCAGCAAAACAAAACACTGTAAGATTTTGGAAATCTGTGTAGAATATATTACATGAAGTTTAGTCTGGTTGGTGAAAGACTAGGCAGATGGGAAAACACTCAGAGCAGATTAGATTACAGACTAGAAGCAATTTCAGAACTGTCTGAAAGATCCAGAAGCTGCTTCATGGGAAAATATTGTTGGACACTACTCCCTCTCAGCAGAAATTGCTATGGATAGCCTTTCCCCCACTTATTTGTCTGTTTGTGCCCATTGCCATTCCAGTCGCCCCTTTCCTTCCTTTGACCGCTCTCCAGCATTTGCTTTTGAATTAATTTGTTCCTATTTCTTATCTTAGTAATCAAAAATTGGTAGTTTATGTAAAGGAATAAACCTGAATTCCTCAGATACCTACCTGCAAGCTGTAGAACTCCCAAAATAAATTATCTGACCTGTTTATCTTATAGATTAAATTGACCAAAACCTCTAGGAATTCTTTAAATGTAAGTCTGCCTTGTATTTTCTTTAACACTATGAGTTGCCTCTGAGAATGTGTCAAAAGAAATTGTGTCAATACTTGAAGTATTAGAGAAACCTGAAGAAGGACAAATGAAAACCGGAGGAAGAGGAAGAGGAAGAGGAAGAGTCTCTTTCTTAGTCCATCAGCCTAGTTGGGATACTATACCTTCCAACATTAGAGATCCTCACATTCTGAAGAAAAATAGCCACAATATATGTAACAAAAATTTACACCATCGGACCTCATAAAGGTGTTCATTTCATTTTTCCACTGTGAAGATATGTAGCAGAATATCAACTAGCCATCTTTTGCAGTGAAACATTACTTCTGTCTGAGAAGAAATTACAATCTTACCTTTATTTTTGTAAGAAATGCCAAATCTCAGAATTTAACTTCTGCATCTTTTGCTAATGTGAAAAGAAAAAGGCTGCATTTCTAGCAGAATATGAATTTGTAACGAAGGCTTCTCACTGGGACCTGAAGCTCCTTCAACACTGCAGTTCCTTCAAGACTCTCATTCTTTGTTCCTGTGTCCAAAGCTTCTCAAAAATTAATTGCAGTAGACAAGGGTAAATCTACATATTCACATAGATGTATTTTTCCAACCTAAGAGCACCAAGAAGTAAAAACAGGATTGAAAATTAGTTATTTCACAAAACCTAATACAGAATAGAAGTACATTTAAGAATATTCTTTAAGTACATTTCAAAGACTCCACCTAATCTTTTACCTGAACACTTTTACTAAAAGGGGAAAATGGTTCTTGTTGGAATTATTGCATTACTAGTACAGTCTTTGGTAGATGTGGGGTAAGACATGGTAGACAGTAGCCCCCAGATTAACAGGAGTTTTCTCACCTGTTATTTGGGGAACTGAGCAGTCTAAAATTTTTTTCCCTGACTAGTAATAAAATATCAGAAAAACACAGTATCTTCAGGTTCTTCAGTATAAATTACTTGCATCATTACAAGACCTGGCCAAAGGTTGGCCATGTTTTCCTCAGTCTTTAATAATCTGGGTATCCAGTTCATTAAATTTAAATAGTCTACTTACATCTTATACATATTAGTCTTCAGCCACAGAGATTCAGATGAACTGTCTTTGAGACATTTATTCTCATTTGGATATCTCATATAGACATATTTCTAGCTTTTTTTTTTCTGTTTATGTTGTTATTTTCCTAGAGAGGAAAAGAAGATGACATCCCTCTCTTTTAGGTCTCTGCTCTTGCCAGAGCAGTTCTTAATAATACTTTTCTCCAAATACAGTGAGAATGAACAGCCACTGTAGAAACTCTGTAGATAAAATAAAGAAAATCTGAGTAGACACAAATCAGGTCAGAGAGAACACAAAAGGGGGGAAAACAAAAAGTGAAAGCTTTCTCTTAGACTGCTGCTTCTCTTATACTTAAGGACAGAGGATCTCCAAATACTTCATGTACAGAGAATAGCTTTAAAAAACTAACCTAGAATTTGCCTAGTACTATTTCCTATCAATCTAGAATTACATTTTCCCAAATATGCAATAAGTGGTAACATAATTAAACCTTCCATTGTTTAATGATGGTTAAGAGCAAATTCTTTCAATGCCTTGGTCATTTTGAGTGAAGCACTGATTCAGCACATTTTGCTGTGGTGAGTCACTAACTGGAGAGGGCTCCACTGAAGACATCTGAAAGCTGTGTCTCCAGTACTGACCTCAGGGAATCATGACTCTGCCACCATTGATACTTATCCACCAATGCATATTTTACACTCAATGCAGCTTTCCCTGGGGGTACAGACAGGGCTTCCCCATCCCTTTGACTATTGGGTGCATCTGAATTCTGCCTCTCAAGCAGCACTGTTGCTGAAATTTGATCTCATGGTCAGATACAGCAAAATGCTTAAGTGCTTTTGCTCACAAGTTTCAAAATAATATGAAAGGGATTCTAGAGGTTTCTAATAAAAGAAAAATCACTAACACTAAACATTTATATGACATTTACTTTCAAAAAAGGGAGTGTAACTTCTCTCCAGTTGTAAAATATCTGCTAGTTTGCAAAATGTTGAGGAATTAATTTTTAATGTGAGAACTATTAATAACACTAGAAGAACAGGTAATTTCAACAAATCTGTGCTTTGAATTAAAGCCCTTTTTCACATGTAACCCCAACCTTGTCTCTACCTCTATGCATCATGGTAGCATAAGTGGTAGTTATGGCAAAACTTGAAGGAAGCAGGTTGGCTGAATTGTGTGTCCTTTGTCCTGAATTTATTGTAGACCTAGGCCATGTTAGTGTAATTTCATTACAGAATTTCAACTAATATCTCATCTCATGTAGTTTTTAACATATTTTTTGTATAATTTTTAATGCACTAAAAAAAACCCCAAAAAACAAGAAACCAAACGAACAAAGAAACAAAGCAAACCTACCCAGAAAACAAACAAACTCCCTCCAACTCTCACGCAAATTTAAAAAAACAAAACCCAAACCTCTAGGGTTTTTTTCTTGATCTAATATCTTTGGTTCTCATTCCAGTACCAGAAATTTTCACAGATGGGTCCAGATTACACAGTTTTACTGTAGTTGAAAGCGATGACAGAAAATTATTTT
Organism: Catharus ustulatus; assembly: GCF_009819885.2. Classification (NCBI taxonomy): domain Eukaryota; kingdom Metazoa; phylum Chordata; class Aves; order Passeriformes; family Turdidae; genus Catharus; species Catharus ustulatus. The sequence continues at coordinate 20,532,983 of NC_046227.1, read as the reverse complement.
GGCTTATAATTTGTTGACCAAAATAATTTTATTTAGGGTAGTTTATCTTAATTCATCTCCCAAGAATGAATCATAGGTAAAATCTCAGGCCTAGTCAGAGGTGATTCCTGATGGACAAATTGCACAGATTCTTTCATGTAGGGCTCTTTCCTGAAGTTTTCTGTATATATGGCATGAGCATTTCATTTCAAACTGGTTAGAATGTTTCAAATTCTGACACATTATATTGCTTCAAAGAATGTTTCAAACTATATCTTCACGCTCTTTAGCTCCCTCTCAATATAATGATAAACTGGAAAAGAAAGAAATGGGGTTATTCAAAATGAGGTTTTCTTATGAAGACCATTATAGGACAACATGCCAGTGATGGTGCCACCTAAGAGAAATCTCATGTCAGAGGCAAATGCAATAAACAGAAATTGTGGGCAGCTGTATGGATATTTGGTGTTGAGCAATTATAAAAGTGTTAACACAGTTCTAGATTAACAAGAAAAAGGATTATTCACAAAATTAATTTTCCAAATTCAACTAATTCCTAATACTTCGTGTATTCAAAATTTAAATGTGTTGACAAGTGAAACACTAGTACATACAACAGTATCCACAGGAAAGGTGTTAAAGAAGTTACAATAACACATCAGTGAGCAATATCTAAATAAATCACAATATTGATTTTGCTGTATAAAAGAAATAGAAAGTTCTGATTGTAAAGTGGTACTCTTTTCTAAATTTTTATAGGGAAACTTAGGAAAATGCACTTGCAACTGAAAACATTGTTTATGAATTTAAGATAAAGAAACAAACTAAACTTGGAAAATTAATTAAATCACTAGGAACCATGCAGCTAAAACACTTACATTCCTAGTCTTAGTATGCTGCAGAAACTAGTCAATACAAAATATGAAAGAGTAAGCTTCGTATAACACAAGACTAATGGACTGTATTTGGAATTTAGCAGTTGTCTAGGAAACCAAAGGGAAAAAATTGGAACTTCTGTTTGAGAGGCTTACACAGAGTCCTTGGCTGAATGTGATTGTTACTACACAATGAAGAAAATGCACATAAAGTCAACATTAAAATAGATTGCTTTATACCCAACGTTTAACACAGCATATGAAAAATGTGCGCAGATTTCTCCAAGGCATTTATTCAGGCGTCATGGAACTGTCTACTAAAACATAATTAAGCCTTAATTCTGGAATGCTTTCCAAATGGAGTATGGAAGTATGACTTAGATCTAGTCTCTACCTGCATGTAATAAATCTACAGGTGCAAAATGTTTAAGTTACAATTTCTACCACCTCTCTAAAAGTTATCTGTTATAATGTTCAAATATTAGTATATTAAAAATATTGTACTAATTAGAGGCCTATAGCTTTAAGTTATATGCTATGGAATGATAGCTAGTGCTGTAGCAGCTACTAGAATTCTAGTATTCTATCTATTATAATACTAACTAAAGCAAATTTATATGTTGGAAATACTTAAACTGTTAACTGTTAACAATTAACTGTGTTAGCAAAATCCTTACAGGAAGACTCCTTTAATGCTCAGTTACAGGTTCGCTCAGTAGGTAAGAAATTTCTTTATAATACAGGTTGAATTTTATTCATATTGATTTTGGTCAGAACTTCTGTCTCAGGTCAGATTTCTTCATGCGAGCATTTTGGCTTTAAATATTAGTGGCAGGCTTTTCTTTAGACATTTCATTTAAATGACAGCAAACATTAGGATTGCCCTCCTTCAGTTCAGTCTGACCTTGGACTCTTGGGCCCTTTTGAAATTGCCTACTTATTTCTGTCATCAAGTGTACACCACTCAGACATAAAAATAACATTACTGATTGCCTTTCTAACTGTAAAACATGAGACTTTTGCTTTTATCTGTCATAAACAAGTTTTGAAAATTACTGACCATTAAGTAAGAATAAATTTAAAGAAAATTTAAAAAAATTATTCAAAGTTGTTTGTTTGAGGGGAATTTATTTTGCTCCTTGATAAGGTGCAAGAGTGTAAGTTAGGTATACCTTCACTCATAATTTAAAAGTGCCCTCTATGTAACATAAAAGTTCTCACACAACTTAGATTTAGAGCATTATTTTTCTATAAAGAGTGCTTTTCAATGGAAAACATATTCAAATATCTGCTGAAAATAAGAATAATTTTCTATCTGTCTGTCCCTGAATGTCACTGTGGAGTTGGGCTAACTTTGCTAAAATGTATAGGCATTTTTCATTCCTATGACTTAATATCCTAATTTTGTAGTCTGCCAGTTTTGTCCTTACTATTTAACCACTGTGCAAGAACATAAGCATTCAAAAGTAAATGTTCATGGTAGTAATAATGCGGAGAAATTTCTGTGCTCAAGGAAATCAAGTTGGTATCATATTAATTGCATTTGAGGAAAAAAAATCCTGTGTGTTTAGGCAGGACACAGACACATCCAGGTTTCCAAGACTGTCACATGTGTATTTCAAATATTAATAAATGGGGATAAATACATTCTTGTATCAGAGTCTTGATACAGTTACATAGTTGTCCTCTGTGACTGGCTTTTGAGAAGGCAATGAGGGTTTTTTGTTAAGGAAGCATATTCATTAACAGCTGAAATCTTTGTGTTTGGACATATTAAAACTGAATCAATCAATCAATTTAGGTTCCTATGACTATATTTTTAGCCAACACAAATTTGGAATTCCTCAGTGTGTCCAAACATTAAAAGACAGTACAATAATGCCTAAGAAAGGACAGTTTTCAGAACATGCAAACCTAGGCAGGCAAGAAATTGAAACATGTGGGCCTGAATTCAGGCTACATGGACTCAGAAAATTTCTGCTTCTATTCCAGGACTACCAGGCAGGGAAAGGACATAATTTATGAGAAATGGTGATAGAATTTTCCTTAATTAATACAGTAGCCAGGCCACATAGTTCTATGTTGCCCTACATAAAAGGAACTCTTTTTCCTGTGAACATTTAATTTCCTCATTTACTTCTTCATCTGCATTTCTGTAGTGATTTTGAACACAAACTTGTAACTTTCTAGAATCCTATATAATCATACATAATAAACTCTGTTCCCCTCTCACACTGAAAAGCAGGACCTTAAATAATTTAAGTATAAATAACTATAAATGGAAATTGCCTGCAGTGTATACTTATCCCAAGATATTCCCCCTGTGTGGTTTTAATGGGTATGTATGGTTAAGGGAATCACAGAATCAGTAGTGCTGATGCTCATCCCAGCCATTTTTCATACTGGAATGTGTGATATCCTCTCAGATTTACCAGTGTGCCTCATTAATTTCATTCAGCAAATGTTGTAAAGAAATATGAGGATGTCCCTGATGCATCACACAGACAGGGAGTCATCTGTATTTGCTCTTCACTTGATCCATACACATTCACTTCAGCACCGTGAAACTGCAGCTTTGCTGAGCAGGTACAGCATGTATGCAACTGATATATCTGGCATGTGCCAGACCCATGCATATGGACTATATATTCAATATGTATATTCAAAATGTGACCATTTGACAAGGGTACATAACATCCAGAAGGTAGACCCAAAGAAGTAGCAGGAAAAACAATTCCAGGTTGAAAAAATTACCTGTGCACATGGTAGCTCCATGATTACACATACCTAAGTAAAACTACTCAGTTAAAAGAGATCAATAGCAATAAAGAATTATTAACTAGACAAATAATGAATCTGATCATAAATAACCTTTTCCTTGAGCTTTTACATGTGAAAAAGCCTCATAAGCTCTTTAATTAAATATTAACTATTTAAATTGCATTTTTCACTCTAAAACATTTTCTGTGATCTGTCTTAATTGATAGAGTAAGTGAAGAGCAATTTTTCATAAGAAGATGTTACCAAGTCTGAGGACCACATTAAAGTTTAGCAACAATTTGAAATGACCATTTTGGGGTTGATTCTCTCTTACTTTTTGTTTGAGATCTGGATATTTTGCGGGGGGAGAGGGGTGCTGTTGTTAGTTGGTTTGTTGTGCTTGTTTGTTTGTTTGTACTGTGAAAAAATAATTTGGGGTAGTGTAATGAAAAAATGAGAGACTGGATACATTTGTGACCTAGAATTTAACTTGCTTACTCCTGTTTAGGATTATAGTGGTAGTACACACACATTATGGTTACGCAAGAGCATATGCTGTACCTACTCTGTATTTTCAAGTTTCACAGTCCCTGCCTGAGCTGCTCTTATCCCTATTCTCTCTGTTTTACCTCATTATGAGGCAAGGAAAGTCAAGCAATAACACTATCACAGTAATATACTGGAGATTCCTTCCAGCTGTCCGTAAAGAAAATTTTGATGAAAGCAGATGAACAGGTCCTATAGGAGTCCAATTGGCCAATATCAAACTTAGACATGCCATTGCAGGTGCTTCACAGCTTTTAACTAGGAGCAGATGTAATGCATAATACCAGGTTTCCAGTTAAGAGAACACCTTTTTTCCTACAGGTGGTTTTTGTGGTGGTTTGCAGTTGGTTTGATGGACTGATCAACACTGCAGTTCACAGCATGTACGTCTGTTCTGTAAGCAGCCTGAACTAGTGGCCATTAATTTTACTATGATGCTTAAAAACGTTTATTTATTCAAGTGAGGATGAAAAAACCACTATATCTTGCAAATGGCAACAGTATATATTACTGATTAATAGTAGAAGGTAAGAAAAACAAAACAGAAGAGTTATACTGAGTGGAAAATAAGCTAACTAGAATTTTGTAAGTTAAATTTCTAACTTCTAAATAGATTTTTTTGATACACAACAGAATAAATGTAACTGTCTGAAACTTATTTTCAATTATCATTGTCAGAATTAGAAAATATACAAATAAAGCACCAAATATCAGAAACTTGCATTTATTCTCATTAGGTTTAACTGAAGCAGTTCAAGCAGTTCTTTTCCTTCGTCACCTTAGGACAAGAAAAGCATACAGATTTAAAGGGGCCAAGATTTGTACTTCAGAGAACAAGGGCAAAACCTGCTTGCCTTGTACCTAGATGTCTTTTAGTATCAGCTATTCACTGATTCATCAAAAGTTGTGAGACTCCAGTAATGTCATCAGTACATAGCATACGCACAACAAATTATATTGGGCTGAGATGAGAGCAGCAGAAGGAAATGGATATCATCAGTCAGAAAGTTCCATCCTACATCCCACTATCCTTTTTTTTCTTTTGAGGGCAAAAAAATTTCTCTCCATGCCTAATCTTCATAAGGTAAAAGTTAACTCATCTAATGCCATCTGTGAAGAAAAAGAGGTGAAAGCACAAAAGGTGTCACCAGCATACTGATTAAACACACCCTACTTTTTATTCTTTCTTCTTTCTCTTGATGCTTCCCACTCCAGGCTACCTGATAATAAACAAAAATGACCAAACTACCACTCTGACAATCTTAGAGTGGCACAGGGGAATTGTTCCATGTTCTTCACAGAAAATGTGAAATTGTCTTTCTTTGCTAACATCTAGTATTACCTATACAGAATTTTGCAATACTGAGCTTAATTGGCACAGCTCCGAAAATCAGTAAAGGGATCTAACGCCTGCTCATTGAGGGAAAAATTGTAAACTGACGACACAAGCATAATTTCTGTAAATATCACGGTCTAATAAACAACATATCTGTTTAACAGGTGCTATGAAGCTTCAAATTACTGCAGCAGCTCACATTCCTGTCTTTAACAACCTTCCGTCCCAAAATGGAGATGTGTAAGAGAGCAGATATTAAGTATTAAACTGTTACAGTTAAAAAGTCCTTTCTGAAACTGTTTTCTTGACAAGTTCATTATGAAAGCACAAACATGATATGTTTCTAAAACAAGCATCATTATTACTGATAATTTATCTTGGAGTTTAACAAAGATATCCCAGGCACCATAAAGAATACAAATGAAAACTTCTTTCTTTTACATCACTACTTCAGGCACAGGCCTTGCTTGCTACACTGAATATCAGCTTAGAGTCAATCCTACTTTTTTAATGTATGTATGGATTGAGGTGGTGATTTGTTAACTGTGGTATCCTTATTCTGCCCTATGGGTTCTTTTGGGCATGTTTTTTCCCTACTGTTTCTTTTGGAATAATTTCCAAACCAATACTAACATAACACATGTATCTCTAATGTCTATGTGTGTCTGTAGAACCACTAGTGAAAAAAAGAATTAACATATCAAAGTGATCTTCAGTAGATGTTTTCTTTTTACCTTTAATAACTGGCAGCTTTAATTATTATGATAACAATGAATGAGACAATAGATGAATGGACAATGAAATGAAGAAATATAATAATTCTTGTGTTGATATCTTCAAACATTCCTGTTAAGAAGCATTTTAAGCTTGACAGTAATGTTACAGACAAAATGTGACCTACACGTTTGGTGTGGACCTCTGGTTAATTAACAGCTGGTGAGTCCATTCTCTCCTACACACAACCATGCAAAAAATGGCACAGAAAGAAATTATTTCCTTATATATATTTTTTACAAAATTTAGCTAATAGGGAATTTCTTCAAATACTACATGTATATATATATGCACAGAAAACAGCAGTAAACAACAATGTAGATTTTATCCCTGAATCATCAGAATCTGAGATGCTCAGAATCTTAGGAGAACCTTCTCTTCCCGAGTCTGAATATCACCAGATTTTTCTTCCTAGGAAACAAGGTCACTTCCATAAAATGCTTGGAATTAATGTTGTATACATTGATTATAAAATGATCTGATGTTGTGAGAAAGACTACTGCGTTACCACATCACATTAAGAGACCAGATATCAGATTTAACGGTGTTGAAAAGAAAAAAAATCACACCATCATCACAATCAGTCACTACAAAATGGCTTTGAATTCCCCATTCCATCTTTGACTCTACCTTAAAAGCAAACCAGAGGGGAAAATCCAGTTCCAAAATGTGGAAAAGATCATGTTGCCATGATTGATTATGGGTAAAATTAAATGTTTTGCCAGCTTACCTGATTGAAAGAGAATGAAAAATCACTGCAAAGCCCAGCATCCAAAAATAATGAAATATATGTCTCCTCCTGAAACAGCCCAGATTTCCATCCACAAAGCCTTACTAATTGATCGTAATTTCTGTATTCTCGGTGGAAAACACAGAGACCTTTCCAGAATCCTCTCTGCTTCTGCCTCCGCTTCCTGTTGTCAGTCCCTCTATGGTCCCCAACATGTATGAGAAAACAGCTAATTCTGCGGAGGGGGGCCGGGCTGGGGGCTGCAGGGGCGCAGTGACGAGCCCGCAGCACCTGACGTGGCAGCTCCACCTACTGGTGGCGATCCCGAGCGAGCGCGGGGCGAGCGCAGCTCCCGCCCGCCGCCTCCCGCGCTGCTCTGACCTGCGCTGCAGCAGCTCGGGAGCCACTCACTGCAGAGCGGGAGCACGACAGACCCACACAACCACACTGCTCATTGAATAGCCCCTCAAAGTACCGCTCTCTTAAAATAATTGCGTTTAAAAACAGTTGTCGTATACGTTGAGCAGGGCAGTTGGTTTTAAATGTGCTGTTTCCTTTAAAATGCATGGGAACGGAGGAATGTGTAAATAACAGCACAGACACTGACTGTCTCCCTAACTGGTGTATGCAGAACTTGCTAATTATCTTGATACTTTCTTATTCATTAAATACTACCATGTATTTTTGGCACCATGTTCATGTCTTTCAAATGTGTAAAATGTACTATGCTTATGTAAAAAGCAAACCCCAAAGTCTTTCCCTTAGAAAGGCTTCCTAGGCACGTGCAGATTTACATCTGCTTACCTAGGATTCCTCTGGCCATCCTGGGAAGAATTATTAGAGCAGTGGCTCCAGCACCACCTGCTCCATGGGCAGAAGTATTGAGTGAATAATGGCCTTTGGGCAGCATCTTGTTTGTGCTCCCTGGAAGTTTGAGTGTTGTGTCCGTGGAAAGGGAAGTGTAGAAATGCTGAACAGTGTCAGCAAGTGTGTGCAATATAATGACTCACAGCCTTGGGGTAGAGGCCACTACAGATCCTACCTAATTGAAAATCAAGCAACCAGCTTTGTTCACTCATGTGGGATTTAACAAATAAACATGAGTCCACTAAACAAGAATAAATAAGTTTAAGAAGCAATTAATATCTTGCTTTCTTGTAGCTCCTGTAGTTCCTTTAAATGCCTCTTCTGCAGAGCTTAGAAACAGCCCCATTTTCTGTCCCCTGGTCAGTTTGTTTTAGAAGCAAGGACCCCAGGGCAGCCAGCACATGTTCACCAAGTCACAACTGCACAAAGTAATAGGAGTGGTGATAACTGCCTACAACTCATGTCCTATATCCCTCATATCAATAGATATCCCCTTTTCAGTTAGCATTTATCCTAAAACATATGTGACAATTTGTGAGAAGTCCTTTTGATTTTAGTTACACTTGCTGTGTGCTTGACAGATACAAACACCAAACTCCTGAATCTGGTGGCAGGAAACAGAAATATATTTTCAGAGGATGTATGTATTCTGTATCTACAGAATAATCTCTGTATACTAAGCTAAAGACATGTACCCTCACCTTCAAAATGTTTGGGTTTTGTGAACTTGGGGCATACAGGAATACTCCTGATCCTACTGTTCACACAAGTCGCCCTGTTTGCTTCAAAGAGACTTTGTGAGTGTGATCATAGTGAACATATACCACAGCCCTATTAAAAAAAAAAAAAAGTAAAAAAAGTATCTCTTGAATTTTAACATTATAAACTTCCAGCGGTTAAGAAGGAATATATTGTTAATTAAAAAGTGTTCATTGTCTATATAGCATAGATTTTGCTTTCATGGGATTATGTTAACTTAGCAAACCCATGAATGATGAGAAGCTGGTGTCTGCATTTTAAATTGCTTAGGAACATTTTTTTGCAAACACATCATGTTTTGGAAAACAAACCAGTCCTTGAATATGACTTTCATTTGCTTACATTTCTTTTATTTATAATTTTTAATCTTAAAAAATCTTCTTAGGGGTCTTTGGAAGTTTTCTTTAGAAAGTCTTTATGTCATTGTCCAAAGGTAATCATCATCTAGTAACATCAGTGTTAAAGGGGAGTGATGTTGAATCTGTTTCTCCTGGAAAAATAAATTTTAATCTAAATAACAAACTATTTCAACTTTGTTAATAAATAAGAAGCATAGTCCTTAATAGTAGCTATGTAATTCTCATAGGTGTAGGTGTGCTATTAGAGAAATGTTATTTCACTGATACATAAAACAATCTTCACACTAAAAGAAGAATCCAGAAAATCCAAGTTCTGTTTGTAGAAATGCTCATGCCACACAAAGTCACGGTAAATGTTCATTTACAGAATCACAGAATGGTTGTGTTGGAAGGGACCTCTGGAAATCATGTAACCCAACCTCTCTGCTAAAGCAGGCTCACCTAGAGCAAGTTGCAGGGTCACATACAGCTGGGTTTTGATATCTCCAGACAAGGAGACTCCACAGCCTCTCTAGGCAGTCTGTTCCAGTGCTCTGTCGCACTCAAATTTCCTCCTCATGTTCAGATGGAAGTTCCTGTGTTTCAGTTTTTGTCCACTGCCCTTTGTTCTGTCACTGGGCATCATTGGAAGGAGTCTGGTCTCATCTTCTTGACCTTTGTCCCTAAGATATCATATGCATTGATAAGATCCCCTCTTGGTCATCTCTTCTCCAGGCTAACCAGGCCCAAATCATACATAGCTCATGTACAACCTCTATTCTTCTTTAATCATGTATAGACTTCAAATAATGTTCTTAAGAACTTTAAAATCTATCAGCGAAACAACAGGGCACAAAAAAATAGCTATATACATTTATAATATAAATGCATCAAACCATCTATACCGAACAATGCCCTCCAAACCCCTGAATTTTTAAATATGAAAATTTCATTTAAAAAAACCTTCTGTATAAAATGTATATATGTGGTACATAGTATATATACAAAATTTCTCTCCTCCCTTTCCTCAGCCGCGCTAGATCCCACTGACAGATCTGAAAACCAGAAGTGGCCATTCAAAAGACAACAACAAATAGACTGCTTTGACAAAAGTAATTTATAACAATTCCAGCCTGACGCTTGTTTCAATTTAAATCATGATTATAACTTTTAGTGAATCACCACTGAAAGTTCAACTCAGAAATTGCATTTTAAAATGTAACTTGAAAAGCTCTGACATTTCTAAATAATCTGTCTGGGAATCCTGCCTCAGGTCCAGTTTTGCTCCCAGTAAAGACTGAATAAGTGCCAAGCTATCCAGTCACTTTTAACTAAATGGCTGAAATACAAATGTTGAAATATCTTCGTTGCAAAGAGAAAAAAACCACCTGCTTTTAATAAACTTTGTACCAGCTACTAATGCATATTTACAAGCCATGGACCGACATAGTAGCTTTTCAACTAATAAACTGAATTTCTACTTAAGAATCTGTTTTAACAGGCCATAGAGCATACTATCTGAAAAATTAACTGCTTTAAATTATTCCTAACATTGTAATAAAGATATATGATCAGCAATCTGTACTTTAATGGCTATAAATTTTAATAATAACAAAATTATTTTAACATTGTGTTATTAAATAATAGTTAAACCCCTCCAACTCTTGTAGAAGAACCAATAAGAAGGCCATCCGCAAATGGACTTGGTTGTGATAATTCCATTCATTCAGTAAAAATGAACTAAAAATAAGTGACAAAGTATAAAACACCCTAACTACCTTCCATATGTGCCTAACTGCTTTCAAAATACTGATCTCAGGTTACAAGTTTCCTGCCATTCAGATGAACTACAATCACAATCATGAAGTTATCATAAGCTGAACAAAATGTACACAACAATCACAGCTCTCTTAAAATGTTCACTTTATAAATGCACATAATCTGTTCATGTATTTAGAAAGAGTAGGACCCTTGTGTATCTACATTTTGAAGAAATAAAATTATTGTATGAAACTGATGTCTAAGTTCAAGATAATTACCAGCAGACAATAATAAAATAACTGATCAATAAAAACATTTTTCTTATGCCATCATCCTCAAGGTAGAGGTGGACTCTACTGCATCACTACTGGTCTTTAGGAGCTTCACAGCCAACCTCACTTGGCATTGTTCACTAATTAGTGAGAGGTTTGGTGAAAAGTTCCATAGGTTACCGGGAAAGATATAGCTTTCCCATCATATATGTTCTAGAAGTTTCTATCCTTAGTATGTAGTAGGCACTGCATCTGTTGCCACTGCAGAAGTAGTTTACAAATTTCTGAGTGCCAGAAGCAATATTTCTTCTAATCTTGTTAATCTTGCTTGATAAAGTATTTTATTTTATATTGATTTCATCACAACACAGGAGAATCATAGAAAGCAACTAATTTATTTGGAAATATATTTTTTGCATGGCATATGCCTCAAGAACTTACAGAGATACAGGCAAACAGGTTAGGAGGATTCTAAAAAATACTAGACACTTATATGAGTAATAAAAGAACAGGAGACAGCACTGACTCAGATAATAAGAGTTCAATATCTAAGACTTGCAATATTCTTGTGCAACTTCCAGAACTTAATGTATGTATGTTTCTCAGTTCTTCTCCTATGGAATGGAAGTAATTCCTGACATCAGAAGAAGCTATAGGATAAATCAGTTTTGTTAGACAACAAAGCTGTAGAGATCAAGAATGAAGAAATGTTTTGTTATTTTTTGTAATGTCTAAGGAGGCCAGCCAGGCCTAGGAAGCTAATATTTCAAGCACCATATGTTCACAGGACATGGACCATGTTCAAAAGGATCTAACATATATATGACAAGACCAATAAACAAAGATGAAATGAAAGCAATCGATTTCAGAGTGAACAAACACAATTTAAGGTAGGCAGATTTTAAGAGGTGGAGAAATGAATTAAATGATACCTCAGCAACAAGTGCACTAGTGTGCTCTCAGAGCTAGTAACAAAATCTAATAATGTTCTCCCAGGACACCTATAAACAGAGAGATTGCATTCATATGTTTTCATTCCATTTATTGCTACTGAGTCATGTGGTTTAATTGGTCAGATGAAGGGTAATCATCACTTGGAGAGAGGGGAGGTTTTTGTTAGACAAACCTCAAGTTATGATTTATTTATTTGCTAGTCTTTAAAAGCTGGAATGCCTAGAATAATTGCTCTGTTTAATAACATATGCTTGCCAAGCTGATTTTGCTTTAGAAAGTTTCTCTGTGTCTCATAGTACATGTAGCAGTTATCTGCACTAAAAATAGTACCTTTATAACTAAACTATGAAAATATATTACACTGAAAGAGATGGAAAAACATTTATACAACTGACTCTAGCATGTTAAAGAAAAATAATTGTACCTTGATCTGCTTTTGGCCAAGAGTGATAAGGATACAGAACATGTAAACTGTTTGCTGTACTGAATTGTGAAGTACAGGCATACAATATCGCAGAGAGCAAAGATGGAAGTGATACGTTCTTTCAAAAACCATTGTACTTATTCCTTGTTCAAATCTCTATCCACCATTGATCATTAAAAGGGACTTCAGCGTTAGCTTGGGCAGCAATGAAGTTACTGGTTTTAAAGTTTGAAAATACTATAAATGTGATATAAAATAGTCCCTTCTTCAAAAGTAACTACCAAGACCAAAGAGTTTTCATTATGTAGAAAAACGTTCAGAAATCTTTTAACTTCCAAAGCTTTTTTGAAATAACTTTTGATTGAGATTAATTTCTGTCTTTTAAAAAGATGACACTTCAGTAAACCACTGTTCAATCTGCAGACCTGTCTTTTGCCTTAGCAATTTACAGATTTAGGTCTAGAGTTTGAGAGTTAAGAGATTTGTGGATTAAAAAAAAATAAAATGGAAAAGAAAGGGTTCCACATATGGGAAACAGCTATTTCTTTGAGGCATGTTAATGACAGGCGTAAATAAGTGTCTGTTGGCCAGAACAGCTCCAAGCATTGCTCCTGAAGCTTAACATCCTATGCACTGTGGAAACCGGAGTTTGACCTTTTGCTCCATCTCTTCTGGGCAAATGTTTTTTGCATGATTTAATAGAATGGTTATTTTTTATGCAGATGACTGTTAGCCATGCTCTAAGAGCAAAGAGAAATTTCTGGTAGAAATGAGCTCTATCAGCATGGTTGAATAAGCAGAAGGATTCTTCCAGCTATCCTAGTTTTAGGACACTTGAAAAAAAATCAGAAAATGAGATTTGTTCAATGCATATTTGTTTTCATTCCTATGGAATTCCTCTAATTACTATTAAAATTATTAATAACAATATGAATGAATCATGTTTGTAGGTGTTGTTGGATACCTTTAGGAGATTTAGAATCACCTCTGAGAAATTTGCTAGGCTCTCTCTGGATCTCTTCTGAAATTTTTATAGAGAAACTATTTACTTTCTCCCAGACATGTAACTGTTTTAAATTTTATGCCACTTTGTGAAAAGTCCATTTTTTATGGGAAAATAAAAACTTAGAAAAATCCTGAGGATCTCAGCAGTTAGGTCTATTGTTTCTGATTTACTGTGGCACTTTATTGTGATATATGTGAGATCTTATAATATCTCATTTTAATTTAACTTTTCATGAAAGATACAAAAAATCAAATCTCACTTTGCCAATGAGCTTTAGCACTGAGATGTAATTGCAATATACCTACAGATTATAGATGTAAGAAGTGAATAGAAGGATTAAGATTACAGACTAAAAGCTTCTCTGAGTTTGTGTATATTTTTTATAATGCAGCTGAAATTCATGTCTATTACCAGTACAGCTTCAAGTAAATTGCTACTCTACTGCAGAAAATTACATATTAGTACTATTATAAGTAATAAAGATTCATATAATTTCCAAATTTCTTGTAACAGTTTTATCTCATTTTTAATATTACAGATGTTATTAATTCAAATGATATTTATTTTTTCTTAGATAGCATAGAAGTCCTTGGTTAGTTTATGAAGTTGAATAAATATTCAAAACTTTTATATTACATATTCCAATTAAATGTTAATTTTACAAAAAAACCCCACATTTTAAAAGTGACTCTAGAATTAGGCTTTCGAATAGTCACAAGTGGGCCTATATGCATTCATTATGTATTTCCATATTTATACAAAGTTGTCAAAGTACATTCCAAAGTATCTCGTGCTGCGTGCTCTACTGGGCAGTGCGGGCACTGAGGAGCCTGGCCATGGAGCCAGGCCGCGCTCCAGCACCGCGGACAGCGCCGACTGGGAAACCCCCTTGCAAGTACCCCTAGTTCTGTATAAAGTAGTATTTTAAGGAAAAAATTCCTGGAAGTCAAACTAGAGCACATTTTTGTGACAAA